>NW_017731717.1:1310812-1367555 GCF_001890085.2 Hipposideros armiger
TCATGGCAGCCCAGCTCCAGGTTGAGCTGTTGTTCAGCATCTTAGCTGTGGAGGGCAGTGTCACTGGCCCTCATATGTGGGATCCGAACCGGGAACCCAAGCCAGTTCTTAACCATCGCGCCACTCAGCCGGCCAAATGATTCAACTTCTTTAACAAAATAAAAGAATGCTCAGGTTTTTAATTAATTTCAAGATGTAGTCCAACAAATTTGTCCATTTCATTGTGATTGTCAAATATATTGGCTTAACTTTTTCCAGAATACACAATACTTTCTCTTCCTATCTAATCTGTAGGGTCCTTTGTGATATTACCAAAATATGTTTTTACTTATTTTTCCCCTTCATCTTTCTTAACTGCATTTTTTAAATTACCAGTTTTAAGGAAACAATGGACTTTATTGATTTTTTTATTCTACTGCATGCTCAATGAATTCTGCTATCATCTTCATTATATTAATCCTTCTACTTCTGGAGGTTTCATTTGCTATTTCTTTATTAGCTTCTGGACATGGAAGTTTAGATTATTGATTTTACAGCATTTCTACTCTTTTAATATCTCTATGTAAGGTCATATATTTTACTCTAACACTTCTTAATGCCCCTGATATTTTATCAAATCAAATATTTTCTAATCTCCCTTCCAACCTATTGGGCCCATAGGTGACTTAGAAAGATATTGCTTAATTTCTAAGCAGTCACAGTTTTTCTAGCTTGATTTCACAGTGGTCAGAAAATACCTGCTGAATAATTGGAAATCATTTTATATTTTGAGCATTCTAAATTTGAAATTATTTTATAATTGAATCTTCTATATGCCTTTGAAAATAATAGGTATCCTTTTAATGTTTGGTGTAGTGTTGTACATATGTCAATTAGGTTAAGTTTGTTAATTATATTGTACAGATAGTCTATATCCTTTTGGAATTTTGATCTGATTCATGTATTCAGAGAGAGTGTTAACAATCTCCCACTATAATTATGGATATGGCTATTTCTCCTTTTAATTCTGTCCACTTTTACTTTATATATTTTGAAGCTATAAAATTTTACTCAGGTAATACTAATTGTAGTATATTTATGTGGACTGACCTTTTTATCATTGACATACCCTGTTTATCCTTAGTAATGCTTTTTGCTTTAAACACTGCCTTGTCTGGTATTAGGATTATTACACCATGTTTTGTGTTTACATGTTATACCTTTTTAACTTTTTTTTAACTTTTTGATTTAAATCCTTGTATTTTTGGTGTATCTCTTGTAGACAATAGATAGTTGGGTGCTGTGTCTTTATTTACACTGACAATCTTAGTCTTTTAACTTGAGTATTTAGTTTATTTACATTTAATGTAATTTGATATATTTTGGATTATAGCATACATCTTGGTATTTTTTTTCTTGTTGACCTTTTTGTTAACTTTTTCTCCTTTCTTAGCTTCAATTGGATTAATCAATTATATTATTTATTTATTTTTAATCTATAGTTGGTTTTGGTAAATATGCTTTTTTAGTCATTACACAAAAATTACTAATTCTTAGAATATTATAATCTAATATAAATATTATCTTTACCATTTCCCTGATAATGCTACAAACTTAGAACACTTTAATTCCTTTCTGCCTTTTATGTTATTGCTGTCATGCATTTTAGTTCTATATTTAAATTCCAAAAGACTTTACTATGATGGTTTTGCATTATTTTTACTCAGATATCTATCTTTTCAATTATCATTTGCTTTTCCTGAAATTCCATTTTTATCTGGGATTTTTTTCTTACTGCATGGAGAACTTTCTGTAGTGTCTGTTTTAGTGCATATTTGCTGTTAATAAATTATCTTAGCTCCTGCCTGAAAATGCTTTTACTTCACCTTTATTTTTGAAGAATATTTTTTGCAGGGCATGACTGTCTAGGTTGCCACTTTTGGAGCAGTTTGGAGGTGCCATTCAATTGCCTTCTCGAGTCATTGTTTCTATTGAAAGGTCAATTGTCAGTCTTTTTGCTGTTTCTTTAAAGGCAATGCATCTTTTATATTTGATGGCTTTTAAGATTTTTCTCTTTGATTTTCAAAAGTGCTCCTAGCTTATACCTGGATATGGTTTTCTTGGTATTTATTTAACTTGAGATCTGAAAGTCTTCTTGAATCTGTGGGTTGATATATTTAATCAATTTTGAAGAATTCACTGTCATTATCACTTAAGTTATTGTTTCTGTCCAATTTTACCTTTCTCCTCCTCTGGGTATTCAATTATTTGTATATTGAAACTTTAGCAGAGACCTATATGTTTCTGACATATTTTCTATAATTTTATCCTTTCTTTTTTAACCTCTATGCTTCAGTTTGGATATTTTCTATTGGCCTATCCTCCAGTTCACCACTCTTGTCTTCTAATCTTTAAAATCTACTGTCAAACATACCTAATGAGTTCATACTTTTAAATATTATGTTATTCAGTTCTGGGATTTCCAGTTGATTATTTATGTAGAGGCCAAATGTCAAAGGGTAAATTCTTTATCTCCTATTTTTCCCATTATTTTGTTCAATATACTTTGTTGTTTTTTTAAGTCCTTATCAGGTAATTACAATATCTGAATCATATGTTGGTCTGTCTCAATTGTCTATATTTTCTTAACTTTTAGTAATGAACTTTAGCATATATAGGTATTTTTAATTGCCTGATATCACTCACAGAAATAAATTGTAAAGGACTAAGACAATACTATCTTTCTCTTGAGATGTTTTCCTTTTTCCTCATGGAGACAGATAAAACAAAGGATGATCAACTTATTTCAAGCAAGGATTATGCTGAGTAGAGCCTGGATTTTAGCCCTGATAATATTTACTGTATATTTCCTTTGCCCCTGGCTCAATCTCCAGGTTTCTCAACTGTAAGTCTAATTTATTTTGCAGAACTTCTCTCCTATCTACAATCTCTATTTTGCAAGAGTGCCAATTTTTTAAAATTCTGCTTTTAGTCTGTTCATTTATATTTTTAGCCTTACAAAGAATTCACCAAATGTTCTAACAAGAAAATTATCCATGTGCTCACGACCCAATCCCTCAAAGCTATGCTAATTTATACATACCCCAGAAATACCCTTCTATGGGCTCAAAGCCTGGATTATTAGCTTCCTGTCCCAAAGAGAATTAGCAGATGCCCCCAGAATACAGTATCTCAAATGGTCAGCACATCTCTTTGGGTACTTATCTTTCCAGAGTATCATTACTTCAGCAGATCTCTAGTCCTTTTGACTTGTTGGTGTCTGAGGTTTATAATACATACAAAAAGATATTATATTAAAAAAATCTATCTCTTGCTTCATCTCGTGGTCAGTCTATTAAGATTTCTGTAGCCCCTCCCACCGCCACATGACTCTTTTTCCTCTTATTCATTTTTAAAAATACAGTTTCCCTTTTTTTCTCCTCTGAGTAAGAAGTGAATTAAGGAAGTTGGATTCTTTGGGGATGATGATAAATCTTCTTGGGCATGTTAAATTTAAGGTGACAATGTAATTAGTTGACATGACATCCGCACCAAGTTGGAGATGTGAAACCTTAACTAAGCAACAAGGGCAGGACAGAAGATGTAAATTTAGGAGGCATATGCATAGAGATGATTGTTTAAATTATGACAGTCAATGGCATTTTCAAGTAAAAGAATGCAGACAGAGAAGTAGAAAGATTCAAGGACCCTAATCCTTACTTTAGGGGTATTAAAAGGACGTAGAAAATGTAAGCATAGAAAAGGGAATTGAAAAAGTTAGGAAATACACAGTTCAATTCAATGTACTATTAAAGCAAACAAGAAAAGATAAGCAGTGACTATTTGACCAAATTATAATAGGTTGGTTCATTTCTATTTGGGGAAAAACTTACATATTTAATTCTTAATAACATGTAGGATGTTTTATTCTATACCCTAAAGCAAAATCTACTTTGATGGCTGGGAAATGAAAAATTTCTAATTAGTTTAGTAACAGTTAATTGAAGTTTTCTTAGACTATATTTTTACAGTAAGAAAAGCAAAATAAAAATAAATGAATCCACAAAATTGTTCTCTTGATATTTGTTTAATTTAGTCTTAAATTAATTATCAGAGGAACTCTTTATTAGTAATTACATAGATATTTTTGCTTCTTGATGAACAGCACTAAATCAAATTTAAAAAATGATTATAAGAGATTTTTCTCCTTACAACTTTTCTCCATATGAAATCATAAAACAAATCTTGATACAAATATTGACTTCATTAAGCAGAAAATATCCAAATATCAGATACCTCTTTAAATGAATACTATTTTTTAATGAAGCAATAAAACTGGGATTTTGGCAGTGGTGCATTATTCCATACAGCACTCACATCCGGTTTTAAAGATCTGTTCCCTATAGCCTACAGTGTACGACAGGTTTTATCTCCTTCCTGTCTCTTATGTCTGCAAATGTGCAATTTTATTTCCCAAAGCTTAAATAGGCCACATTCTTACATTTATTATATATCAACATTTTAAAATAAAAAAGTTACATCTAGATCTCTAAAGAACTCTCAAAAGTATTCAAATATGACAGCATTCTAGAAGTTGCTATTAATGTATTCATTCTGAAACACACATATCACTAGGTATAATTAATTGCTTTAGGCTATGTTTAACGAGATAAGTTTCTGATAATATAATAAAGCCTGAACGATGCCTACCTGCACCCTTAGTCTCAAAGGGTTAAAAAGAAACCTATTGGGTAGTTGTAAGTGTAAAATAATTCCTTGGTTACTCCTCCTTCCTGCTCTGTAACTTTACTGTTTTATGTCTAAAGATAGTTGCAGCATTCACTAATGGTGCCCCATAAATCACAAATAAAGAAACTGAGATCTTAAAATAGTCATTCAACGAACGTGTTATAATTTTTGTGTAAAAGTCATTTACAATAGTATCACATCCAATAAAGTACAGACTTTTACAGATTACCAGAAGACCACTAAATTTTTCCTGTGTATGACTAATGAAAAATTATTTCATAAATATAATTTGCCCAGGTGACGAACCCAATAGGTGAATTACCACATTATCTGTGTTTCCTTTCTAACTGCTATGTACTTTGAAGTTAAAAATTACTACAGGACAAATAGCAGATCTCCTCTCTTCAAAAGTACTCAAGTCAGTTGATAGCTGGGATTAATTCCTATTTCTTTCTAATTTATATGTGAGCTAGGGAATCATAACTGCCCAGGATAACACAACAGAAAAATAAGACTATGTACAATCAGGATTCTGAAAACTATTAATCCAATAAATAGTCCAGGACATTGAATGCTTAAAGGCAATTGCCTACAAAGTTAGCACACACTTTGGGCTATGAGCTAATGTCGTCTTTGTTTCCTTAACAGGACATCTACTAAAATATCAATCCAAGTTGTTACACACTGTATGATGCTTTAGGATATTTAGTTATGACACTAATATCTAAACCATTTATGTAAACAATTAGAAATAGTTATTATGCAATGTATGTTTATTTGTTGCTATCATCTGTTGCTATCACTGTTTTATACTACATTCCCATTACATTAATTTAACTGAGATTAAAAAAAAATGTAAAGCAGTTTCTGTTGTGGATTTGTTTTATTTTTCCTTAAATCTTATGGGGATAATTAAAATATATTCATTGATATTCTAATAATCATGTTAGATTTACATTTATTTTTCAATGAAGAAAATACTAACTATACTACTATATGTACAAAGAAAACTGAGAATCAAATAGGTCAGTGCTGCGTATCATATTATTATAATATAATAAGCCATTCCCTTACTGAATGTACACATTGGGCTGGTTAATGGCTCTAATCTCTGTTTTGCTCATTAGTACATGGCTGTTACATTGGCAGGAAAAGCAGAAAAGACACTGTGGAAAATGACCATACAACATTCTAAATTATTTTAACAGGTAACTAAAGAGTGCTTTGTTATTTTTACTTTTTATCACTTCTTGCCTATTGATTATGAAGGAATCACAATTTACAAAATATTTAATGGAAATCAACACACTTCTTTCACATATATAAACCATAGAATTTTTTTCCTGATTCAATTTTCCATATTTCTCTCTCAGCCTGAAACAAACTGACCCATTCATAAGGTCAAACTATTTTATTTTGGGAGGTGAGTAGGTGGGCTGAGAAACAGTTTATATTCTGTAATCTAAGTATTATCAGCAGTTTCAGGAGTACCATTTTTGAGTTTTCACCGATCTGTGCATTTTTCAATCACCATTGCTTCCTTCTGTCACAGTATTATTTGAAGACTGTGAGGCAGCTGCAGAAGCTAAAGAATTAAATGGTATAAATATTCTTTTCTCAAACCCTTTGAGTAGGAAAGGGAGGAAAAACCTGTTACAGATAACTATATAACTTTGCCCTTTATGGTTTCCTTTTAGATTATTTGTTAAAAATATTAAATTTTCATGTGCTCTGCAGAGCCTAGCATTGGTTTATAAAATGAAAAGAAAAGGAATATTATTAACTGCTTCATTGCCAAGGCATAGTCATTATCTGCCTATGTGCATTAGACGAATTCTTAAGTCATTTGGGTTGCAACAGTCTCGAACAATAATGTTTTAGGATATGCCCACTCTGTGGTTTCAATACCCATGTGCAAGGTCATGCAATCACAAGCTTTATTTTGTGCCTGCAGTTATCACGTGGAGCAGTGAACACAATTACTGGTGCAGCCAGCATGGCTCAAATCTCTCTCTCTTTCTCTCTTATATTAAACAAACTCTTGCTCTGCTAGATCATTTTACTCAGCCAATACTCCTGAATAGATGCCTTCCAATTTTTAAGGTGATGATTTAAAATTGAAAATATCATTAAAAGTCATTCTAGTGTGGAATTTCTTTGAATAAAGTGAATCATAAAGCAACAGAGATATATAAATTGGGTAAGGAATTCAAGCCCTTGGGAAGTGTGTATTGCTTTTCTGGCACAGAGGGAATGTGAGTTCTAAGGAGCAGTCTTGGCTGTGTCCTTCCTAGAGACACCTGAACAATTCCTTTTCATTGGTCAAGCTTCTTCCGGAAAGGACCACCTGCTGCTAAGAGTGTGGAGGACAATGCACTACAAGAATCATGGAAATGCCTCTACCAGGTCAGATTTCGAAGACAGCCTTAGTGAAGATTTGCCCAAAGTCTGATCATAAAATTACAGGTTGCAGAATGCTTGGTTCTATCTTACAGCATAATGTCACCTTATTTTTATCCTTCATCGTTCGCCCATTGAACAAAACAAATCAAGGTTATTTACACTTAATATATACAATGAAGAAACATCTTTATAAGTGCTCAGAGTGTTTTGTGAAACTCCTGTATGCTAGATTATAAATGTGCATTACTATGATCCTCACCCCCCCCACCACCACAATATAGAGCCCTGCAAAGGTAATTCCTGGTGACTTTCTGGCTCCTTTTTTGCCTTTTAAAGCAGGGTTATCATCCCTGGGTTTTTAAAGTGGCAACATCTTTGCAGGGTCTTTTTGTTCTAATAAGGGATAAGTAAAAGAACATTTTACAAGCCATCTTTTAAAGTTAACATGAAGAGGTACAAATTTGCAACCCACCCAAGGGTCTCAGGCAAGATATACTATTAATACTACTTTGAATGGATTATCTCATTTAACTTATTTGCTGTTAATTTCATTCCAATAGAAGGATGCTGGTTTTAGAGATCTAAAAACTACATTATTTCAATAGTAAAGGCATGCATGGTAGAAATATAATAGCAACACACACTCAAACACAACCCTACACACACTCACATGAGGACAGCACAAGCTAAAGAAACCTAATGAAAAAGCAAGTATTTTAAGTCTTTCCTGGACTATTTCAGAATGAAATGTTTACTTTATTCATTTATGTAATAAATTATATCCCCGTGGCAACAATTTTACTCAACTAAAGCCTATGAATTGTTCTAATTATTGCATTGCTATTTGGGCCCAATCAGAGAAAAACTTCAGCAGAGTAATAAGCAAACTAAGTGACTTAAAGGATCTTCAAGATTTCATCTCTGAAAAAAACTCCTAATTTGCTTAGAAATCTCTCATTAGTCAATGTTTTGAAAGTCTACAGCATGGTCACTGTAATAATCAATATTTCATACTCGTTTTGCTTTAAAAATGACATTTTTTAACACACTAAAACATTTTTGGTGGTGGAAAAGCAAAGATATAGATGAGACACCTTTTAATTTACCTTCACTCGAGGTGCATCTAAGGGAAAGAGCAGGGTGAGACACTGCCTTACTTAGGAAGAGGCTTGTTAACACACTACTGATGACTCAGGCAAATTACCTTTGAGAGGTCTCCAGCCTCCAAATAGAAGCAGATAACAAACACGTTCCACGTAACCCAGAGGACTAGCCAGACCGCATACTGTGGAAAAGCAAGAGAGAAATAACATACAATTAATTTTGAATGAGCTGAGTAATGTTCAAAGAGAACTTGAACTTTTGAATTCCAAACCTTAACATTAGTGGGAAATACTAGATACTGATTCTTTCTAAGGAACATGTACATTTATCCCTGTTGATTTTTTTCTCACTGCTATGGACTCTAATAGTATTATAGCTCAAACTTGTCTAAGGATCATTCTTAGGATTTTAGACAAAAAATACAGTAGCCCACATTTCTGTGTTAAGAGGGGATGATTATGGTTTCTAGGCATCTAAAAATAAATCACATGCTCCTATAGACACATCAACTACAACTCATCAAAAACAAAACACGTATCTTCCTTTAGCAAAATTGATCCCTGTATTTTAACATACAACGTTTCTCCAAGTTTCCTAGAGCCAGCTTCAAATCAGTGCTCATGCTTCTGTCTCATATAATCAGCTTTCTCTCTTTGGTGTCTTTTTTTTCATTTCCCTCTTCATCTTCTTATTTTATCCTCTCACCTAGGATTTTTTTTTTTTTACCAAGACATAGTTCTGATCCATCAATCAACTAAAATTTATTAAGCACCTAGAAGGCAACATGCTAGAAAGACACTGAGGATACAAAGATCAATGATAAATCCTCCCTGAACTCAAGTCAAGTGAGGGAACTAGACTAAAAGAGATAGAGATAGAGGGGTAGAGGGAGAGAGGGAGAGAGAGATGATTTTTATACTAGAATCATAAAATAAAATAAAAAATAGTGTGAGCAAACAAGGAAGATGGGAGAAATATAAAACATATCCTGAGAAAAAGTAGTCCTGGAAAGCTTAACAGAAACAGTGAAACACTTTTCATAATGGGTGAATCAAGCTAAATTCTGGACTTTACCAAATAAAAGTGTGGGGGCTTGGAAGGGCTATGGTGGGAGGGTGCTGTAAAAAAAAGAAACACCTGGTGTGAAATTTTTTAATTTTTTTTTAATGGAACAAGAGGATATCATGGAATTTCTCTGCTAAAAAAAGACCAATTGCTCTCATTCTTGACGAATTCCAGAATTTTTATTTTATAGTTCAAGGACCTCCATTATCTTGCATGATGTTAGTTTTTCAGTCTCAGGTTTCAGCTCATCACTAAAGTCATCATGGATTCCAGACACATCTGATTACTTGCTGTCGCAAGTGTGTGGAAAGCTACTGCATTTTTGTATGCTATTCCTTTATCTGTAATATATATATTTTTTTATCCACTAGGTACACCTCTTGCCACCTATGAATTTTATTTTTCTTCAACGGTCAATTTGAATATCACTTCCTGAGTGATATCCAATTGGAATCAGCTTATTTCTGCTTAATGCTCTAGTTAAGATCATGTTTTCTAATCTCATTTCAAATGTCTTATATCTATTTGGATAAACTCCTTGAGAAAGGCACCATTTTAAAATTTATGTTTATGTCTTTAAGTTGTTAATACTTTGCACAAAATAGGTACTAAGAAAATATTTTGTAAATCAATGAATGAATGGGGAGCAAGCAACATGGGGAAAATCTTAGTACTTTTCAGATGCAAAACCTCATCTCCCCACTTAGTTTTTCTGAGTATACTATGATCATCCATGCAGAGTGAGGATTGGGCCCTGCAGGGTGTGTTGATGGAATAATTAATGATGCAACTGTTTTCCAGGTGATGGGTTCATCTAACTGCTGAATAGGTGCAATGCTCAGTGATACTAAAGGAAGGGCAACACTAAATGGTCCAAGACAAAAGGAGGGGTTTGAGAGGCTTTTGGACTAGAGGGCTGGGGACTGCAAATAGGGTAAGGGAGCTGAAGAGGTTGCAGCAAGAACTCAGTTCTAGAACAGAGATCTCATGGAACATCTAAGTTCGCTCAATAATGTGACGTGTGAAATCATCTCACAAAATTAAAACAAAACAAAACAAAAAGAACCTTAAAATATAGACTTATTCAAAACTTTCACATATTGGGATTTTAGCTTTAGAAACGTAGTGAAGTGTAGTGTCCTACTTTAAGGGTAACAGGGTGAAGAAAAATACAAAGCGCCTGGCTGGTCTGGTCACTTGGTTTAAGCGACTAAGAAAGAAAGAAAGAATGACTGAATGAAGTGTTTTATCATAGCCTTTGTTCGTGGTAACACACTTTACACTCCTTACTTATAATGGAGAGCTAAATAAGCGCTATTTATTAAAAGCCAAAAAAAAAGAAGTACAATATTTGCTAAGAGCTGATACATGTTATCACATATACTAAATATCCCTGAAAATTTGTCATTGGTGAGCATGCTTCCTAATGGGGCAAAAGAATGTCAGTAATGCAGCTTTTCTATTTCCCAACTGAAATTATATTTTAAGCTCATTAAATGATGACAATGTTATCTGCATGCATCATGGCATAGTCTCTACTTAAATACTATATATTAAATATATAAGAATCTGCATGGGCTGGCCGAGTGGCTCGTTGGTTAAGAGTTGTCTCAATGCGAGCTCTGAGCAGCAGGCCCTGGTTCAGATCCCACATGGGCAAGTGACACTGCACCCTCTACAGCTAAGAAGGTGAACAACAACTTGACCTGGAGCTGGGCTGCCGTAAGCTACACTGAGTGGCTGGCAGCCAGTGTAAGCGGCTGGCAGCCAGCATGACCTGCTGTGAGCCACCGTGAGCAGCCGTCCATTGGCTGGTGACCGACTGTCTCAGCCAGGAAGAGCGCAATGATCACAATACCAACATGAACCTGTGAAGCGACGTCCTCCACAACTAGACTGAAGAACAAAAAAGGACAGCAACTTGTCTGTTCCCCTTCCCCAATTCCCCAATGCTGTTCCCTCCCCCAACTCCCCAATAAAATCTTAAAAAAAAAAAGCATCTGCAAACTTCATCCAGATTAATTTAGACATCACTTATATTTAGTTACTTACATTGATGTGTATATGTAAATGCAAATTATACTTAGCTTGGCGAAAAATAATCAAGTTGAAAAATTCATGTTTAGTCACCAAAATTAATATTTTTATGGAAGGATAGGTAAGATAATGGGTGCCATGCAAATAAATAGCATATAGAGACTAAGAACTTAGGACCTAAATTTGGCTTTGTTACTTAGGAGCTCTGTGGCTAAATTCAAGTCATGGTCTCACTACACTTGTTTCCTGGAATGTAAAATAGTCTTAGTTATAGTAGCAAGCTCACATGGTTTATATGAAAATAGAATAATAGAATGTTTAAAAGCAGTCAATATTTGAGTGCTCAATACAGGATGCAATTTTGTTATAATGATTATGTTACATCATCCCCTCTCATGTAAATAACACAGCAGTAATCCCCAAATTTTTATGTCCTTAGGATATCAAAAAATACATGTTCCACATAAACTTATGTAAAACATTCTTCCACGTATTGAACTTGGTCTAGGCTTGTTTCTTTTGTTTCCTTAATGCAACATATTCTTCCCTAGAATAAGTTTTCTTTTGTGACACATTAATGGTGATATTGACAGATGGCATTTTATGAAACAAAACTTGCTTCATTTGGTTTCATTAAACAAGAATTTATTCTTTGTGATTTACTACACTACATAATTATAAGCATTTTCTATATCATATTTTATGAGGTGTTCGATTAAAGTATTTATTAATAATGATTTTGCTTTCCTTTTTTTATCCCTTTTCTCTGAGTTTCTGGACAGATATTTTCACTGTATTGTATACTTCCTCACAAACCAGTTAGCTCACATGCACTCTACCTCATTAAAGATCTGTAAAAGAATTATCACCTTTAATGGTGTGGCAACTTTATAATAAACACAGAAACCAACACAATTCTACAGAAGGCAATCCTGTATTTGCATCATTACTCAAAAGCAGGGCTTTATCTAATTTAACTGTATCTCATTTAAGTTTACTCATTAACTTTCTCCCGTTTAACTTTCTTTTACCTCCTGTCTCCTTTTTCCTCATTTTATTACTCTTTTTTGTACCTGCTTTTCTCATTTTAGTAGCTGCCATTTATCTAAATCACATCTCCTCTAATGGAATTTTACCTAATTGCCTAAATATTGAAGATTTTGCATTCCTTTGTTATTTGGCCTGTGAATGATGTTTGTCAATAAACCCTATCCTTCATGCTGTTAAAAAAAATCACTCATCATAGTTATTTAAGAGTATGAAGAAGTGTACTAACTTCTTCCCAGTTGCTACAGCTAGTTGGTGTGATATAATTGACAATTGTTCAGTATGAAGGTAATTGAAACTGATCCCCTGCCCAGGTGACATAACCTAGCAGGATAACAAAGTATCATCACACTTGCCAGATAGCACCTAACTTATAGTTTCTGCTCTAAAGCTAATTTTTCTTTTTAGCCTCATCTTTTCTTAAAAAAAAAAAATCTTACACTTGATGCTTCAGGTAAAAATTATGACATTATCTGTAATGATAGATAAAATCCCACTTGTATGATTAAATTCATTCTTTAAGGGTTGAGTTCTGCAGGACTAAGTGGAACATTAGAAAGGTTGATTTAGCTTGAGTCTCCAATTAATGGTTAACATTATCAGCTGAAAAAGGTAATTGAATCATCATGGTTTCCTTGTTGTTATTTGTGACTCTAATGATGAAATCAAATTAGGTGTGCAAGATAAATTTGTTAAGGCTGTCAATCATGATAGGCCAAATATTGGCCAGATCCAGAGACACAATGATATTCTATGTGATGGTGACATAGTAACTATCAATAGAAAGGTAGAGCATCAGACTCAAGCTGATAAATATTTTCTTGGAAAATAATGAATCACACCTTACTGACACTGCCAGTGCTTTTCCACTGCTCTCTCTTACAATAAAGCTGCCTAAAATTAAAGTCTACATATTTTTTTAAATTATACAGTACATTTAACATACACAAAGCACATGAATCTTAGCATAAATTTTTTTAGGTTTTCATGTACACACATACACAGATACAACTTTTTCATTTTGATTTTAATTACATTCAATTTATAAATTAATGAGGGAAAACTCAAATCTTTATGTCACTGTATTAAGATAAGTTTTCAAGAAAAATTCTTGAAAAAGGAGGCTATCATTTAAGACAAATTACTATTCCTATGTTCCTCACCAATTATAAATGATTCTTAAATCGATTTCAGGAAAACACAGAGTTGCTCTTATAACAGGAATGTGTAAATGTGTACACACATGTACACACACACACACACACACAGAGGAGGTCTGACAATTAAGTACACAAACTTTGTTGCAACAACTTTTTTTGATATCGGAGGGATTATTCATTATAAATTTGTACCAACTGAATAAACAGTTAATCAAGTTTACTATTTGGAAGTGCTGAAAAGGCTGCATGAAAAAGTTAGATGACCTGAACTTTTCGTCAGCAATTCAAGGTTCTTACATCGTGGCAATGCACCAGCTCACAAGGCACTGTCTGTGAGGGAGTTTTTAGCCAGTAAACAAATAACTATATTGGAACACCCTCCCTACTCACCTGATCTGGCCCCCAATAACTTCTCTCTTTATCCCAAGATAAAGGAAATATTGAAAGGCAGACATCTTGATGACATTCAGGACATCAAAGGTAATACGATGACAGCTCTGATGGCCATTACAGAAAAAGAGTTCTAAAATTGCTTTGAAGGGTGGACTAGGCACTGGCGTTGGTGTATAGCTTCCCAAGGGGAGTACTTCGAAGGTGACTGTAGTGATATTCAGCAATGAGGTATGTAGCACTTTTTCTAGGATGAGTTCGCAAACTTAATTGTCAGTACTTGCATATGTGTGTGTATGTGTGTATGTATGTGTGTGTGTATATATATATATATATATATGTATACATGCATGTGTATATACATATATACATATATAGACAGATCACATATATAAATGTATATGAAAGACCTGAATCATATTAGTGACTTTCTCTTAAAAACTACAATTTCAAAAACTATTATTTAATGATGTTACCATAATTATTAGAAGACGAAAGAAGGTAGTATATTTAAAACACTAGTCACATGATTCCTAAATGCTTAATTAGGAAAGGAGTTGGGACAGTGAATCAGTTCACATTTATTAAGCACCAGCTGGATGCAAGTGACTATAACAGATGTTGCAGAAAAACATTAAAGGCTATAATGAAGTCACTTACTCCCCTAAAATGATTTATATTTATCATTGATACGCAATCAGTGCAATCTATAGGAATGGGTTCAGGTATGATGTTTTTAGTAGGGAGCCACAATTGTGTCAGCTCACCAGTATCACTGATATACTGCTACTATAAAAGAAATAATGTAAACAGTTCTAATGAACTGTGATAGCAGCTTCCCTAAGAAGGATTGGAGGAGCAAGCAAATCAGGCCTTGAAAACGCCTTTAAGCAGCAGTTTAGAATTATTAACAACCAGGTGTTTTAATATTAACAACAAAGGTGTTTTAAAAGACATAAATGTATACTCATAAGACAAATATCCCTGGTCAAAATGACTGGACTATACTCATCTTTTGCTGACAGTTAATTATATTTTAGCTTAGTTTTCTCAGCTTTAACAGCAGTATCATTTAGTCTGCTTAAGCAATCTCATCACTTTCTCATCCACTGTTACGATAAAAAAAGAGCAAAAGTGGTCCAAATAACGCAGCTGATTTCCTAATTTTGATCATTTTATGACCAGTGACGGTCTGCCTTATGATTTCAATTCTGTCTCCTAATTCATAAATACTGTTACTTATACTTCACTCTATAAAAAACATGTCCCTTAAGAGAAATACTTACATAAAAATACACTATTACAACCTCTAGCTTGACCAGGGATGATCTGATTAGCTAACCAGCCAGAATCTTACAGAAATCTGATTCTAATCATAGCCCACACTCAGATCATGGAGGAAGGCAGATTTCTACCTTCTCATTTTTGCCAATGCTGCTATCTTATGTTCAGTGTTCCTTGTGATTTTATATTTACTTAGATGTTGTAAAAATTGCATAACTTTTAGTTCATTTTAAAACCAGTTTTATTATGTTTTCTTTCAATTACAAAAATATCTTATAGAAAATTTCAAAATTTGAACATCAGAAAAGAAAAATTGGGAAAATATTATACTTAAATATAATCACCAGTATTACGGTATTTTAGTGTACCTGTTTCCATTCTTTTTTCTATGAATATATGATTCAATCATATGCATTTAAATTAAATAAGAATCTTGCTCATATTTTGCTATCTGATTTCTGACTTGATTAAAAATCTCATTGAGTATTCTGTAACATATATGTCAATTCAATGATGCACTTAGTCATTCAACTAATTCTCTATTGTTTAACTTTTTTGTGCTTTATTATTGTTTTATTTTGCTCAACTCCTCGACATTTGGATTACTCTTAAAACTGCTTAGTTTAGGGCCGGCCGAGTGGCTCAGGTGTTTAAGAGCTTGCTCAAGAGTCTGAGCTCTGAGCAACAGCTGTTCGATGCCCAGCCTGAGCTGAGCTGCTGCTGAGCTGCCAACAGGTGGTAGGATGGCTCAGCCAAAAAAAAGACAAAAAAAACTTAGTGGCTTAAAACTGCTTAGTTTAGTTTGACATATTAAATCATACCTGAAAATAGTTTGCTAAAACATGACTGTTTCTAAGACAGACTATAAATTTTAGACTAACGGGCATGATTTTAATGAACATATAAACATGGCTATTAAATTTTATGCAACTCCAAATAAAACACAGTATCCTCAATGGTATTCTTCCCTCTTGAAGCAAAAAGTGGAAAATAATTCCCTTTGATTGAAAAAACAGTGCTACTAATTCAGCCTGAAGACACTTGTATATGACTAATTTCTTTGTAACTCATGCAAAACATTTCATACAAAGATATTTATAGCCCTACAGCCCTAAGGCTAGGGGTTTTCATTGAAAGGAGCAGTTGTAGCTAATACGGACAAATCAATGAGGCAAAATTAAACTCAGTGGCCACATACAAACATAAATATATATGTTTCCTACAGATTCTAAACTAGGTGCTTAAGTATATTTTTGATTGCAAATATTCATTTGGAGAATAAAATTCCAAAATTATAGATACTAACACATCCATAAATGTTTAGTAATGAATTAAAACGACATATTTCCCCCATTTTTTTCCCTTCGATTTACTAAACAGTAAATTTATTACCTTAAAAGCAGGCCTCAGATCTACTAGTTCAGGATTACTTTTGGTAAATTGGATAATAATGAAAGCAAAACAAAAAACAATTCAGAAATGCTTTTGGCTGCAAGTAACATAATATGGAACTACAGGCGGTTTAAATCACTAGGATTTTAAAAATCTTTTATCATACATGAAGTCTGGAAGTGGGCTGCTGTTGGCTCAATGGCTCAACGTGCTATAGCTCTAGATCTATATACCTGTGGGATTTTCTTTCAAATCCTCACACAGATAATATGCCCTGCAGGCAGAAAGATACCCAGCAGAAAAGGTTCCTTCCTTCTGCAACACTTTATTTTTTCAGGGGAAAAAAAAAAGGCAGAGGCACTTAGCCAACTTCCTTACATCTCATTAGGTAGAACTGTGTAGTATGCCTCCTTTCCTGACCCCAATCACTGGCAAAAAAGATTAGGATTATCACTGTTGTTTTAAACCAATTGTATTTCATTCCCTGGGCTTGAGAGACAATCAAACCTCTTTGAGTGCTTTTGCTGACCATCCAACTATCTGAACAAAATTTTGATTCTGTTAGTAAGGAATGTGGGGGCAGGGCTGTCTGCCACTGCAATCAATGGCCATCCTTAGTTTTTGTTATGCACATGTTAATAACTGTTATTTAACATTTCTTATGAGTCTCTCTTTTCTTTCTAGAGAAATACCCAAACCCTTTGTTTCATTAAGATTACACATATTCAATTAAAGAGAAAAGTAATTTAGTGTTACACCAGAGTAAGTAAAAGATTTCAGATGATCCATGGAAGAAGAGCAGGAGTCAGATGGAGTGTTTTCCAATCTGCAAGATTCAGCACAAGGAGCATACGAAGAGGAATATTATATATAATGTTAGACATCTCACTGGAAATATAAAACATCGATGTCTTGATAAGAAAGAAAAAAGTATTAAGGAAAATACTAAGAATATTAAAATAAGAAAATGGTGACTTTTAAGCGGTTCAAGTGGAAAGTTAACAATGACATTTTCAAAAATTATATAAATATGCCTCACTAAGATATGGTAGATGTGTGGTGGTTGAGTATTTTGAATGAGTACGCACGTTCTATCTTTTTTCTTTTAGAATTAGAAAAATAACTGGTCTCCTTTCCAGAAAGGTTTTAACCTCTTCTTAGGTTTTCTATCTCCCCAGTGTTCATCTTAGATTCAATGTAATTCTAATAGGTAAACAGTCTTCTAAAATACATAAATTATCCTAATTGGGGATATGGTAAATTTATCAGTGTGACCTTTAAAAATGTCTACTTCCTCTGTTTGGTTTAAAAACTGCAAAATGCAAATGAAGGGTAAAATACATACATACATATGAGGTATGTTCAAATAATATGGTGAATGTTTAAATTAAAAAAAAAAAAATATATATATATATATATATATATATATATATATATATTACAATAAAAGACACATTGCCATTAATCCCCCTCACTTCTAACACATTTAGCACATCGTTCTTGCCACTTTCTGAAGCAGTTCTGGAAGTCGTCTTTCGTGAGTGTCTTTAGTTGCGCTGTCATGACTGCCTTGATGTCCTGAATCCATTCAAAATGATTACCTTTCATGGTCATTTTGACTTTGGGGAAGAGTCAGAAGTTGCACTGTGCCAGATCCAGTAAATAAGATGGATGAAGACACACCATAATGATTTTTTGTGACAGAAATTGCTGTACCAGAAGCAACATGTGAAACGGAGCATTGTCATGATGGAGGACGACTTACGGCACACTTTAAAACACACCTTCTCTCAACCGTAGCTCACACCCAACTGACTGCACCTAACAAATTCAAATTTGTCACACACTGTTAGTAAGGTTCAACTCGCTGCTTCCCCTATTGAAGATCCCATTGGATAGCATGTAGAGGCAGCATTTACCATATTATTTTATCACACTTTGTGTGTGTGTGTGTGTGTGTGTGTGTATTTTGTCTTGTTTTAGATTTACACATTTAGTAAACTTGATTCCTGTTCGGCTCTTTGCATGACATTAGATTATAAGTGTGGGCTGAGTATAAAGTTCTCCCAAACATTTAAAATTGCTACAATAATACAATTTTCTAACTTGCTTTTGGATCAGAAGATTTCCATCAAATTTTTACTGACTAAATTTCTTTTCTGTCTACATAGGTGATAGTATAGACATTTACCAATATTTCATGTGACATGCGTCTTCTGAATACCCGTCTTCTTAGGTGGATATTGTCAATAGTAAAAGCTTAGTCATACCATATCTGGTGAATACTGCTTCCTATACTGGTGTCGTGGACTCAAATGTTCTGATGTGCTAAGAAGCCCACAAAATGAAACCCTTAAAGAGATAACCATATATTCAAATCAAAATGTTATCACTTCAATGTTAGGCAGAAAAACTTAAAATGACCAGACTTTTAATTACTTAAATGTTTGTATTTAATGAATACTACATAAGTCAGAAGCACTGACTACAGAAAGTTTACCCTCAAAGGAGCTAAAATGAATCATCATGGAACATAGAAACTATTTATTGTTATTTATTTTTTATTTTTTTAATCAGTCAGTTTAAATGGGAAGAACCTTTTATAAGCACCTGGTCCAATGCAGAGTATACAGCAGTTTTAAAATATGCATCTTTTGGCTATGCAAAACATAATAACATTGCCAAAAAAAGTGCCCTTTTGATTTCATTTATAGTTTTTGAGGACAAAAATGTAAAGTTGTAGGCTTACTTTATTAATTAAGGCCTTTGGTTTTAAGTGCAAATTTTGATTCATAAATGAAGTATTAATCAACCAGTGTTTTCAATAATCAATTTAGTTGTTTTCTTAAATTCATTTTATTTTATTTTATTTCTTATTTTAGTTGTGGTAGGCAGAACGATTGCCCCATAAATGTGTCCCAGTCTAATCCCTAGAACCTGTGAATACAGTGAGCAATCAATCTGTGATTGTGTTATGCCATAGACATAAAACAGGAAGATTAGCCAGGTTGACCTAAAATAGGGAAATTCTCCAGGTGGGCCTAATCTAACCACACAAGTTTTTTTAAAGCAAATCACTGTTTCTGGCTGGGTGCAGAAGGGGAAGTCAGAGAGATATGAACCACATGAAGATGAAAATATCCCAGGACAACAGACAGCAAAGAAATGAGGACCTCAGTCCTATAATCAAATGGGACTGAGTTCTGCCAACAACCTGAATGAGCTGTAAGTCAATGATCTGTCCCCCATCCCCTACTCTGGAGCTCTAGACAAGAGCCCAGTACACTCACTGTCTTGCTTTCTGTCTCATTAGACCTGAAGCACAATACTCAGTCAAGTCCACCTGGACTCCTGACATACAGAACTATAAGAGAATAAATGGGTGTTATTTTAAGCCTCTAAGTATGTGTAAATTTATGCAACAATAGCATACTAATACATTAATATGTAGGTTTTCAATTTTTTATAAAATATTTCTAACTGTCAAGTAATTTCCCATAAGAGCCAAATGCTATAAATACATTGTATATTAAGTGGACTGAATTTAATAGAATCTTTTAGGCTGACTTTTGGTATACGTATTTCCTTTTGAATTCTAAAACACTTTTTGATATAATACATTAGTTTGCCTATACAAATTTCTAGAAATGTTAATATTATTTATTTAAATTATTTAATAGAAAGATATATCCAGAAGTAAAGAGACCTGGGTATAAATCCTAACTCTATAATGTATCTACCTCTATAATCTGATAAATATTAGTATTCCTACCTACTTTTGAAACTAATATTCCTGGATGAATGCAAGGTGATTTTATTGTTATTCTACTGGAGAAGTAATCCTTTCTCACATAACAAGACTTAGCTGCAGTGCCCATGGGCTAGTCCAACAATGGCGACAGCAATAAACAGAATGTTTCACTCCTTATGTCAGTCACTGAGACAGTCAATCATTTTTATTGGAAATAATGATTGCAGAGTGATATTAACCAAAAGTATTAGCACTGGCAATCATTTTTTGTATCATTATACAAGAACTCTTTTATAAAGGATGTATTCACTATTTCTTAAGAAACATTTCTTGAGAAAATCCATCAGTCCTTCTAATGGCCATCAAGTAGTCACATTATTTGCAAGACTGATAGTATTTGATCAAATGCGGTATTGTTAGTAGACAGGGCCTTGAAGATTATGTTAAAATTATGCCTACAAATGTGTCAATTTTAATATATGTTTAGTCCTAAAAATGACCTTTGAGTGAGAGCTTACTATATATTAACTTTTCCAAAAGATGAAAAAAAGTCAAGTAATGATCAGCAAGCACCAATAATAGTTATGGTTCATTACACATATTTTTTCCTTCCAATCTGTTTTTTAATCATTCTAAGGCTAAAATTATTCATTCTCAGCTTAAAGATAGGATTCAAGGATAAAAATGTTTAAAAATCATCTTCCTCTTAAAAATGTTTTCTCTTATTCAAGAGTAAAATTGTGCTTAGCCCAAATCAGTATAAAAAATCAAGTTTTATATTTGGCTCTAGAAATAATTATTGTATCTTTAACAAATTACTATGCAAGCCTATGATTATTTTCATCCAGCTGTTTCAAATGCTCTACTAATGAAGCCATGGTCTTGGATTAGACGCCTATGTAGGCTCCTTAACATTTCCCCTGCTCATTATCTATAGAACATAAGTCTTAGCGGAGACATGTCTAGCAAATGCAAGCCTACAGGGTGTTATAAGGTAAGTGAATGTGAAGAATGGTAAAGATCGATCCCAACAACTTATAAAATCACATGCCCTATTTATTGTTGGTGTGGTAATAGTGTCGTATCCATGTAGACATTATATTTTTTGTAATAGAGCCTATACATATATTATTAAAAATATATATGCTATTTCACCATAAACTTATTTCTGTATAAAATTATAGGATGACAAACATGTATCTGAAAGAAACAGAAATCAAATAAAGCATCCTAGGAGTCAGGCTGTAGCGGATGCTGTGGGTACCCTTTTAGGACTGAGACACTGATCATTATCCAGCTGCCAGAAGTGTTGCCAGTTGCCAGCTCACAGCTAAGTCACCTGTCAGGAATTCACCTCAGTCAAAGTGGGCTGCCTTGCTTATGATTATGCTCACTTCCAGGAGCAACCCTCGCCTCAGGACTGGTTGATACTGAACTACCAAGTTCCCAGACCCTATTCTCAATTCTGGACATTTATGAAAGCCCAGCCCAGCTTCAGAGTTGTACATGGGATCAGTTGAGTCTTCTGTAGCTGCTGGTCAACTTCTCCTGACCAGTCTTGCTTCCCACACTCCATTACAGGTGTTGTTCCTGAGAACAGTCCCCTATACATGACCTGCGTTTGGATCTCTATCTCAGAGTCTACTACCAGAGGAACACAACTCATAATCATTAAAAACAGGATTGGTGCTGGAAAACAGTTAAGGGGGGTTTTAGATCGCTTCCTGATGGCTGATAACGAGGGCCTTATTGGAATAGATGTTGTAATGATGACTCTTGGCACACAGTATCCTTGAAGCTATTGACATTTTTACAGGTGGTGAACAGGGCTGGCTTATACAGCCATAGCTGAACAACTAACCTGCCAGCAAAAAAGCAACACTGAGTCCTCAGTATGACCCCAAGCCTTGAGAAGACTAACAGCCAGTCTGTAAAAGGTGATTACATTGGACCTCTTTTACCTTAAAAGTGGGAGTGATTCATCTGAGCAGAAATTAAAACATTCTGAGTATGCATTGTCTTTCTTGCTTATAGGTTTTGGAAGAACCATTAACTGAGGGCTTAAAGATTTGGTTCAGCAACACAAGATCCTATAAAGCACTGCCTTGGTACAAAGAGCCCACTTTATAGTTAAAGAAGGGGCATCAACATATGCCTATGGGATCTACCAGTCTCACGGCACCTAGAAGCTGTCAGTTTGACAGACCCATCTGGCTTTGAAATATGCAGATGAAGTGCTAACTTGGAGTTGATACTGTGCAAGGCTAAATATCTTCCTCCAGGATGCAGTAAATGCTCTATATGAATGTCTATTACTGGGTCTCTGATAAGTAGAACACATGGGTCTGGGAGTGGAGCAGTGGAAGCAGGAGTAGCTCTGCTCACCGTCACTTCCAGTGATATATTTGGGGCATTTGTGGTTCCTGTCCCTATAATTTAGGCTCAGTATATCTAGAGGTCCTAACTTCCAGAGGGAAATGCTTCTTCTAGGGGATAAAGCAAGAGTTCCGCTTATTTTAAGCTATGCTGCCACCCAGTCACTTTAGCCTTTTTTGATCCAAAAGACCAATAGTGAGGATAAAGAATCATGCTCCTGGCTGGGGTAATAAGCCCCAATTGTCAGTGGGGCCAGGAAAGAATATGTTAGGCATTGAGGTGAAACAGTGGGGCATCTCTTCCTTAATCCCTACTCAGTTTTGATAGCAATGCATTGGAGGAGCAGGCACACTTTACAAGCAAAGTGAAGAGTGACTTACGCTCCTCAAGTGTGAGGGCTTGGATTGCCCCAGTAGGTACGTCACCTAGACAGATAATAAAGGGTCCAGGGAATATAAATAGAATGAATAGTAGAGGATGGAGACAATGTACATCAATTGTTGACCCAACTATAGCAGTGGGGCAGTTGTTTCCCTCACTAATCTTGTAAATCCACCTTGGAAAGCAAACCAGCTACTAACCTATACGAGCTGTTTCTAGATGGGATGACAATATTATCTGAAGCACGTGGACTGTGGAGGATAAGGCATGGTAAGTTTCTTCTGGCGGGCCACCCAGAATTCCCCTTCATCATTAAGCACATATTCTTCCAGGGTGGCCTGTTAATGTCTCACAGTTGAGTCCCTGTCAAGGACTTGACCCCTGGTCAAAGGTAATTGCCTCATTCAAGGGCATATCCCACTCCTGCAGGTAGCCTGCACTTAATGAAAGGTCCATGAGGGAATACAAGGGCCTACTCATCACACCTCCTGTTTTGGACATATATGAAAGATCGTCATGGCTTTAGAGAGCCCATAACACCAAATGGTGCCAGTGTTGCAACTGCACTGCAGTTTTAATTTTTTTATCTGCCTAATACTGGTTTTGTTCTTAAGAGCATACTCCAATAAATTGGCTGTGTGTAATTCTCTGTCTCAGAGTTGGTATCCCAGGGAAGCTGACTATGTGCAAAAATCACTAGAGAATATAGCAAAGAAAAAGCCCTGTGAATATCTTCAGCAACAAGAACAACAAAAAAGGAGATTTTATAAATCACTTTGATGAAATACAATAAGCATCAATAAAATGTTAATAGCACCATAAAAATAAGAAAGAATGGGATTTAATTACATGTGAAAATTCATAAACCAGGGTCAGTATCCAAACACTCTATAAATTTACAAATACTTTATTGATATTTTCAAAATCCCACAGGTTGTAACTATTTTAAAGGGTATACAGTCCAAATGTATTGGGTTGTTGGGAAAGTCAAGATGCATTTTTGCAATGAAAAATATAGAAAAAATATGTCATGACTTTTCCAACAACCCAATACAACACTATATTAAGAATATCTGTACCACAATCTCAATAAAGCTGGCCTCCAGAGTGTAGTACACAGAGACTATTCCTAAATAATATACCCTTGCATTCACTTCTGGCTTCTTCAGCTGGGTCCTCCTTTCCATTTAGATTGTTTTTCCCTTTCTTGTTCTTTCATTCCCTGCGCTCACCTACAAATTCCTATGCTCTTTCTATACTGTAAAGCAGTGATGATATCCTGTGCTTTAAAAATTAGCTATTATATTAAATATTTAAATGTGACTAGCTTTTTTATTTTATGAAGAGAATGATATGGAAAAACATGAATCATTAAAGGAATTACTATATGTTTATTTTTTATTCCAAACATATTCTCTTTCTCAATGCAGAGTATCCCAAAGTAATGGTTATTTGTGAAGGTATCAAAATTCATATTCTGATTATTATTTCCTATGCTCTTTAATTTATTTCTCCCACTTTATATTTGTATGACTATAACATGGAATGATTTTATTGACATTTAAATAATAATAGCTATCATTTATTACCAATTTAATATGTACCAAATATTGCTAAAATAATTTTACATGATTGCCTCATTCTATCCTCAAACAATCCTATCAAGCAGCTACTATTATTCCCATTACAAAATTGGATGAATAGACACAGCCTAGAGTGCTTGATTTCATCTCTTCCATTCAACATTATACTAGATACCCTAGGCAGCAGAGGAGAATGCAAAGGATAAATAAAATTTGGGAAGGAAGAAATTTAACTTCAATCAGTCATAGATGATACGATTATTCACAAGAGAACTGGCAGACAAATTATTAGAACTAATTGAAAAGTTCAACAATAAAGGCTGATCAATATATAAAACCAATTGTATTCCTATATACAAATAAAAATAGCAAGAACAGATTTTAAAAGCTATTGGTTCTGGGGCTTCCAGCTTACGCTTGAGATATAGCCATGTAGGTTTTTTATTCTCCAAAACTTCTTTAGAAACCAAACATGTCAGCCAATGTAGGGAGAGAAAATACAAAGCATCTTCAACAATGTTTGTCGATAAGTAATCACCACATATAAATCCCAGAATATGGAAGGATGTGGTGAAGTCACTAACAGAGATGAGTAATGGAAGCTACAGGAAATGAAATGGAATTTCTGGTGCGTCCCTTGAGCCATAGAACCTCTAAATCAGAAATAGATCACCTCTGGAAAGCAAAGACCTTCCAGTTAACAGAATCCTGGGTTTCAGGTTCTTGGAAAGGACAATAAAAGTGGGAGAATCATGTGTGGGTGCAAAAACTAAGTGGCTCAGGTCACTAAGTCAGGAGAGGGGAGCAGATGGAGAATATGGACACAGTTGTGGTTATATATGCCCTTCACATAGGATTACCCGATTTAGCAGATAAAAATATTCTATGGGACATATTGACACTAAAAATTTATATTTGTTGTTTATTGAAAAATCAAATTATACTAGGCCTCAATATTTTATCTGGGAACTATACAGGATCTCAGAAATATCTAGAAGTATAGAGCCTCACCCTGAATCACCATTAACAAAAATGAACACAGCAAGAACACAGTGGGTAAGGGAGAGATAAATACCAGAGGGAATGGGTCTAGAGACAGCGGATCCCACAATGTCCTGTAACTGCAAAATATACCATCTAAAGATGAGATCACTGTCTTGAAACCCAGGCTTGAGGAGGTAAGCCTACTGAATTAGGTTTAGCTCTGACAGACAGAGACATAACTACACAGAAAGGCTATACATTGAGTCATTCATAATAACATGAGAGGAGGCACCCCTGGAGTGATGATATGGTGAAAGCTATTTTGATCCATTTCTGCTTTCTCCACAGTAATATCTTCCTAAATGGTCTGGGAATTCTGCATTATTCAGACTAGGGAGGAAAAGATGAAAATAAAATCACCACAAAAAGTGTGGCCACAAAAGATGAAAACTAAACTCTAATATTTTTAAATGAGCTAAAATAAATTTAAAAAACAGATCACTGAAAATAACAAAAATGTTAGATATGGAAAAGCTCAGAAATTAGATGATTAGCTAATGGGAGATGTGAAAAACTGACAATTCTTAAGAAAGATTTAGAAAAACATTAAAATCAAGAGAAATGATGATGAAATTAGAAGGCACATAGCCCAAGAAAAATAAACTATGAGGTGAATAAGTGGTGTACAGAAAAGTGGAAAGGATAAAATAGAAACAAGGAAAGAGGCACAACAGATTCAACAAAATACAGTAAACACACACACACACACACACACACACACACGGAAAGGGGAATCACCAAAGAATAAAATCAAAACATGGAACAAAAATACCTAAACCCCTTACTGAATAAAAAAAAAAATCTTGAAATAAAAGAAAATCGATTTTATGTATTAAAAAGCAAAATTGGGGGCGGCAGAGTGGCTCAGTTGGTTAAGAGCGCGAGCTCAACAGGGTCACTGGTTTGATTCCCACATAGGCCAGTGAGCTGTGCCTGAGCTGAGTTGCCAACAGGTGGCAGGATGGCTCAGCTGGTGAAAGCACATGCTCCTAACAACAAGGTTGCCGGTTCAACTCCAACATGGGATAGTGGGCTACGCCCACCCACAACTAAGATTGAACACAGCACCTTGAGCTGAGCAGCCACGAGCTGCTAACAGGCAGCTGGATGGCGACTGGACTTGGAGCTGAGCAAGCTGCGCCCTCCACAACTAAGACTGAAGGACAACAACTGGGCTGTTCCCCTTCCCCAATTCTCCAACACTGTTCCCCTTCACCAGTTCCCCCAATAAAATCTTTTTAAAAAAGCACAATCAGCTTAAAACATAAAGGAGCCATATGCCAGTAATACATGGCTAAAGCTAAGGTATAGTTTATATATAGAATGCATAAATTTTAAGTCTGTAGTTATATTAGTTTTTATTGTATAAATCCATGTAAGCAGCATCCAAATAAAGATGTAGAACTGTTTTGATTTTTATCAATATAGCTCTTCTTCCTTTTCTAGAACTCAATGTAAGTGGAATCATATCACATGCAGTGTCTGGCTTCTTTCACTTCACATAGTGTTTTTGAGATTAAGTAATGATATTGCATGTGTCACTAGATTGTTCTCTTTTATTACATTACATTTTATGAATACTCAGTGTGTTTACCCATTCATCTGTTAATGGATATTTCATTTTTTCCTCCTTTTTGGCTATTATGAATAAAGCTGCTATTAACATTCATGTATAATACCTTTTCTGGACTTACATTATCAATTTCTCTTGGATAAATACTCAAGAGGGGATTGCTGGGTCATAGAGCATATCAAGAAATAGGCTAAAAAATAATCACACAGTTATATTAATGTAGGAAAGCATTTGAGAAAATTCAATATTAATTTATGATGTAAAAAACCTTGGTAAATAATAGAGGTGAGCTCCTTCAATGTGATAAAGGACATCTAAAGAATACCTACAACTAAGATCACAGTTAATAGTTAAAGATTGAATAATTTTCCCCTAACATTGGGGATATGGCACAAATGTTTGTTTCCACCATTTCTATTAAACATGATACTGGGAGTTCTAGCCAGCACAATAATCAAGGCGAATAAAGAAAAGGCATACAGATCAGAAAGGAAAGAACACAGCTATCTGTATTTGTAGATGACATGATTGTCTCTGCAGAAATCACAAAGAATCTACAAAAATCCTTCTAGAACTAATAAGAAGGTTAAGATAGGGTACAGACTATAAGATCAACATATTGCATTTCTATATATTAGCAATAAACACAGACATTAAAAATACAATCTTTTTTATAATCACTTAAAAAAACCAAAATACCCATGTGTAAATCTGAAGAAAACGTGTATAGAATTTTTATGGTAAAAACTACAAAATGCTGATGAAAGAAATTTTTAAACAATGATCTAAATAAATGGAGAGACATACCATGTTCATGAATTGGAACACTCAATCTAGTGAAGATGCCAATTATCCCAAAAATAAAGTATAATTTTAAAGTCATTACTGCCCAAATCCCAGCAAGATTTTCTGTAGATACACACAAAATTATTCTAAAAATTATATGAAAAGGTATAGCTATTAAAATATCTAAATCAATCTTGAAAAAAGATAAAGTGAGAGGGATGACTACCAATATTATAGTAATCAAGACAACATGTATGGGCAGAGAGATAGTTACATAGATTAATGGATCATAAAAATGAACTCAAATAGTCACACACAAATATGGCCAACTGATTTTTGACAAAGGTACAAATGCACTGAAATTGGGGGTTGGGAGAACAGGGATCTTTTCAACAAACATTATGAGAACAAATGACTATTCATAGCAAAAAATAAACCTTGACCTAAACTTAATACATTATACAAAAACAAATTTTAAAAAAATCATAAATTCATTTTTATAAAACTTTTAGAATACACTGTAGGAGAAAATCTTTGTGAACAAAAGCTTGGCAAAGAGTTCTTAGATCACATCAATACCATTATTTGCAAAACAAACAACAACAAAGAAATTGGACTTCATCAAGATTTGATATTTTGTTCTGTGAAAGAACATTCCAGAAGAATGAAAAGACATACTGCAGAATGAAAGGTTTGCAAACCACATATCTGACAAATAACTCATATTTAGGGCATAAAAAACAATCCTCAAAATGCAACATTAAAAAAAACTAAAAAAAACCCTAAAAATACAATGAGAAAATGGGCAAAAGACATGAAGCAATATTTCATTAAAGAGTATATACGGGGCTGGCCGAGTGGGGCATTGGTTAAGAGCTGGCTTGGGACACCAGCCCTGAGCAGCAGGGTCCCGGTCTAGATCCCATATGAAGGCCAGTGACACTGCCCTCTACAGCTAAGATGGTGATCAACAGCTCAACCTGGAGCTGGGCTGCAGTGAGTCACCGGTGATGGCGTAGGCTGCAGCCCCTGCTGCAGTGGGCTGCCTAAGATACCCTTTGTGGCCGGCAGCCAGCGTGAGCAGCCGGCAACCGGTGTGAGCTACCAAGAGCTGCCGTGAGCGGCCATCCAATGGCCTGTGAGCAACTGCCTCACCCGGGAAAAGCTCAATGATAATACCAACATGGGCCAGTGAAGCAAAGTCCTCCACAACTAGACTGAAGAACAAAAGGACAGAAACTTGTCTGTTCTCCTTCCCCCGATACCCCAGAGCTGTTCCCCACCCCCAATTCCCCAATGAAATCTTAAAAAAAAAAAGAGTATATACAGATCACAAATAAGCACATGGAAAAGATTTCCAACATCTTTTCATCAGACATTAAGAAACTAAAAATTAAGACAATAATGAGATATCACTATATACCTTTTAGAACAGCTAAAATAAAAAAAAATTAAAAAAAATCATGGCCACCCAAATGCTGGTGAGGTTGTAGAACAACTGACTCTCATTCAGTGCTGGTGGTGATGGGAAATTATACCCACTATGGGAAGTAGTTTGGCAGTTTCTTAAAAAACAAACAAACAAATAATACTTGCTTACTACATTATACAACAATCACACTCTTGGGTCTTTATCCCAGAGAAAGAAGAATTATGTCAAAAAAAAATAAATCTGTGTATGATTGTTCATAGCAACTTTATTTGTAAAAGCTTGAAACTGGGACCAACCTAAATACCTTACAGTGGGTAAATGGTTAAACAGACCATGGTATAAGCGTACCATGGAATCCTGCTTAGCAATACAAAAGAACAAATTATTGGTGTGATCTCAAAAACAACTACTTGGATTGATCTCAAAAGCATTATGCAGAATAAAAAAATGTCATATCAAAAGGCGACATACTGTACAATTCCATTTATACTACATTCTAGAAATGATTCAATTATAGAGATGAAGAGCCAATTAGTGATTGCTAGGGCCTAAGGGATGGTGGAGACCAGCAGCAAGTATGACCATAAGTGGTAGCAATAGGGAGATTTTTACGGTGATGGAATAGTTCTGCATCTTGATACTGTGGTGGCTACACAAATCTGTACGTGTAGTAAAATGGCACTGGACCACACTCATTGTGCCAATGTCAATTTCCTGTATTTTATATAGTACTATAGTTTTATAAGCTCTAAGCATTAGAGGAAATGGGTGAAGGGTAGGAGGGACCCCTGGGCTCCCTTTGTAACATCCTAGAATTTATAATTATTCAAAATATAAAGCTAAATCTATTTTATTATCATTTTAGTACGTCTTTAATGCTTATTCATTATAGCTAGAGTTACTGAAATAATGAGCACATTCAAGTGTAATGCTTTATAATTTTATTTTAAAATAAATATTTTCATCTTATTAAGCAAAGAGACAAGTGTATTCCAATAAACCTGATTTACTAAGTTTTTTAATGCTATGTTTTTTGTTCATATATAAAGGAGCTTATCGCTCGGTTGGAATTATTAATATGTGGCTCAATGTAAATCTTATTTTATCATGATATAGCTAGTTTAGATTATTGTAGACCATAATTATTGTAGATCTAAAAATTACAGAATTCCTATAATGTATAAACAAATATTAAAGTTAGCATTTAAAAGCAAAATGTACTGTATTCCTACATATTTTCTGTTCATTTCATTTCAATTAGTAGTTGTTAAAGGGTTAAACCCATATGGATAATATCAGATGAACTGATTAGCTTGTAGGATGTCAGCATTTTCTGAGCAGCCAACATTTCCACCACTTCTGCACTAACTTTGAGACGAAACCCCATACACTGCTCTCATTGGCTCACAGTCAACACGAGGCAAGAAATGATGGTTGGTTACAGATTATTTAGTAATTAGTGTGATTATTTAGTGATTAGTGTGGCCATTTAAATTAGGGTGATGGAAGTTTGCTCAGAAGGCACTTTGCTGGACTGTGGCAGGAAAGACTTACTCGGGTCTCCTCAAAAATCAGTGAGCCAACAAATCATTTATTTCCTAAACTAAAGCTGCCGTTAATGTCCTCATTTGTCATCCTCTGTATGAAAGAAGGTAAGGCTTATATAGAAGAAACTATTAGCTGTTTGAGAACCCACAAGCGCCCTAAAAGTCTTCATAGCTCCATCAAGTTCATCGCTTCAAACAATGGATAAGGCAGTCATTGTACCTAGGGTTACTCAATGAATATCATGGATGAAACATTTTGCTATATTCTCATCATTCTGGCTAAACATTTATTCTCATAACAAATATTTACTGAGCTCATAAACTAGGCTGGGAGCTGCAGCTATAGCAATAATAAGCAGTTTGGCTTTAAAGGTCTCAGTCTACTGGGTGAGAGGGCAAGGGAACGGATTTTCTTATGTGGAAACATTTTATGGGGGATATAGGGAGTAGCTCTCTCGGTTTAGGAGGAATCTTATTCTTGGGAACTCTTGGGGAGTTGCAGAATGTCAGCACTCACTACATTTTATCTCTTTTTTATTTTAAAGACCTTCCAAAGAGGAAACACATTTTAAAAATCTCTTCTGAGCTGGGCTCTTGGTTTTGTGGAACTCGACTGCAGTTACGGGATGCATTTCTTATAACATTAGCGATGAATACCATTTTGGATAAAAATTTACATTAGAAACCTGACAGGGCAAAAGGCAACTAAATATGAGAGCAAACAGCTGACACTTTAAATAAAATGGGAATATACCCAAGTGTCATGATAGTACTGACAATTTTAGCAATTAAAAGAGCAGTGGCCTTCCACACATCTCACAGAAGAGTAAGTTCAGCTTTGTCTCAATTAACCCAGATTTCAATTCAAGGGCAGCCGATCATGAGCCAAATGGATTCTCCACAAAGCTCACAGTGAAAGTATAACATATTCTATCTGGTCACCTTTCACCGTTTTTTTTTAAGCCCATTTTTAAACTGTTGCTTAATTTATGGCTGCTAATTTCTCTACCTGATTATTTGGCTGTTACTAATTAAAAGCAAAATTAAATGTGAAAAATATAGAATTATCAATCTAGAAAAAAAGAAGATAAAAGAGTTGACTTTGAGTTTTCAAAAAAGCAAAGGGCAGAATGAAAATGAATTTGTTCTGCCCTTGTACCCCGATGCATAACAAGAGATTGAGGGGACAAATTCAATGAAATTAAAGGGCAAGATACTTAAATGATGGACATATTTATTTGCCTAGCATATATAATAACATTTTAGTCACCCTCGGTTTCTAGAGGTCATGGAAAGCAAACAAAAATACCTGGGATTCAAAAAGAACAGGATAATTTTCTAAGTAATGAAAACATTTATAGGAAAAATAATGGCATAGTTAATTATATTGCCATACTCAGGAAGCATTAGATAAATCATCTGACAAAAATCACCTTATCACCAATAAAATACGAAAAGGGATCTCTTCATGTCTTTGAACTCTTCAGAATTTTCTATTGCTGAGCAAAGAGGTAACTAGACTTCTCTGCTTTGTTAGCTGATAAAATATGTTCCTGTATTTTGGGGGACAAAATAGGTATAGAATCATCATTTGAATATCCAGATGTAATGTGCTGAAATGTTGGCTACAACTGGAAATAGAAGTAAGGCTTGAAGTTAGAGCTTGATTTAAATATGTTATCTTCTCAGTAATATTTTCATAATTTTCAGTGTGTCCCCAATGTTCTAGGCCACTGTTTTCCTGTTTGTGAAATGGGTTACGGAGGCTTATCACTTCCTCCTGGGACTGGGCAGACAGGCTACAGCTTTACCTTTATATGCTAATTCAGTAGGATACAAAGGCCTAAATAGGACTTGTTGCCCACAGATAGCCTGGATCACCCACCATTGCTCAAAGCAAACAAGCAAAGCACCTCATAGCACAATTCTGTATTAAATACAGACAATTATAGCAAATGAGAATAAATTGCAAGGAAGGAAATGTTCAGAAATGCCTCTTAGTTTAGTGTAAGCCCCAGAATTATTTACTAAGTGAACTTTAAAATCGCTTTCCCTTGGGGGTCTGAGAATGAAAGGCAATAATTTACCTTGAAATTTTAGTCAGGTTTCGATCACACAGGGCTAAACTACTTGCTCCCCTGATTGGGTTACTTACTCTCCATGTTTCCACATTTAGTAGAATATGTATGATTCTGTCATTTTAGTCTCAGCATAACTTCCTTATCTGGTCCAGAAATACATATTCCTTTTTATTGGGTATTCAGATTCTCAGTTAAGTTGAAAAGTTGTAAGTCAAAGAAAAATAAGTTGAAGCAAAGAAAGAATATAAACGTGAAGTGGGCAGGAGAAACTTTCTTTTTTTTAATCGATGATATAGACGGATGGGTAATAATGCTAAGATATTATCGGAATGTAAAACACACCCAAAAGTCTATCAAGAGGTCATCCTTATCTTGAGAATTATTAATAATAATTTTTTGGCAGATAAGGGAAATGTTGCTAAAATGAAAATCCATATTTTGCCTCATTCTCTCCAAAGATTATTTAGAGTAAATGTCAGAAACAGAGATAAAACTCAAAAAAGAAATTGAAGGATTATTTGAATTAATGAGGGAAAGCATGCCAAATCTGAAAAATTTTTAAATTGGTGGGGAGTCTAAAACTGCAATAAGAATATAATATACCAAAACATCAGTATTATCACATTTGTAATAACTTTAGGCCATACAATAAGTTTACAATAAGTATTGTTCACATCTACTATGCAATCTATGAAAAACTCTATAAATGCCAAAACTATTTCATGAGGCTTTAGTAGAGGAGATGGTATTGAAATTCTGAATAGAAATGATTTGTACTTAGCATTTCTCTGGCATTAGAGAAATGATTGAATTTTTTCCTTTAATTAAAACTGTCAGCATGGAAGGATTTAAGGATGATCAGAACAAATCCAACCAGCAAATTTCATTAGCTAAGAAAGTTACAGGAAAAGTAAAAGGCACTTCTTGCTAGTGTGATAAGAAATGGGTCTAAATATTAGGCATTTCTGGTGGAGTTATAAACATACTGAATCTCATCGTGAGCAGAATGTTAGAGAATTCTTCAAGTAAAGTTGCACAATTGTGAATAACCTAGTAGTCTGATAATCAGCACAATGGAAATGTTTTGCTCTAATATTTCCATGAGCATGAAGCAATTTATTTTAAAGATCTATAACTTAAGAAAACTAATCAGATATTTTCTTTCCCTCTTTTTTAGTTTGTGCTAAAATTTCACCTCATGAGATGATAAAGAATGATTGTTATTGTAACCTAACTCAGTCAGCCCTGTAAAAATCATCATGATCTCTGACCACCCCATGTGTTCAAAGCAATAAGAACAGCCTGCTTGATACAGTACTAGCCATTTCTCCTGTCCTCTTATTAATATCATCTAAGTATCATCTAAATATCATATAATATCCTCTAGTAGAAATGCAAGGAGTCGTTTAGAAATACTGAATCAGTACCTAGTGTCTAAACTGGTCCCTCTGAATTTTCTTAAAAACAAAGAGACATTTCTTCTCTACACTGCATAGGATTTTGTTCAGAATAAGGCATCATTCCAAGAACTTGGATGTAGTTGAAGCTCAAGAGGTACTTGATGCATTGATGTGAAAATTAGAGTTAAACCTTGAGAAAGAACCACAGGGCATTACTCTAACAAGCTTTGGAGAAATGCAACCTCGAGCTCAGCCTTCTCTAGTGGCAGGCACCACTCCTGAAATCTGCCACCTCTAGAGCCCAGCAGAAGTCTCCTTGAATTTACTTCTGTTTGAGCCCTGCTGCCAATGAACCACTGTGGCTCTTAACCTTCCATGGCCACCCGCAGAAAAAAAAAATAAAGCAACACAACACACTTAAAATACAATGGCGATTTCCCAGCAGCCTGAGTCTTTAAATTCTTGAAGGTACTTTGAGTCGAATAAGTCACTTCAGTGCATCTTAATTTATCCTCTAGCACATGTGCTACTAATGTTTAGAAACTTCTCCAGAACATTACAGTTGCACTGGAAAAAGTTTTACCTGAAATTCCTAACTTTTCTATTTCTTAGATTTCTCTTGTAATTTTAATAAAGCTAATTAATATCCCTTTTTCCACTTTCATTTATTTTTATAATTTTCATTTATTTTATAATTACTATATCATAAAATTACTTCTCTAGCCTTATGACTTTCACAGACAGTATAGAAAATGTGTATGTTAATGAGGCATGGTATATATTATAGTCTGCTTTTATCTACACTGATCACACTGAATCTATTCATCCATCAATCATCTCTTTGTATATGTCGATATTCGTTTCTGTCTTACACAGACATACATATAGTTATGAGATTGAATAAGAAATCTAATGACTATTAGATTACAATTCACTCTGTTGATATTTATTTCATGATTCTGAACCTCTTAGATGCAATGTTCTAGGGAAAAAAAAAGTCACCCATCTTGTAGTAGAAATATTTTAAGTTGACCCCATCAGTATTTTGAGTTTCTAATAGCTGTTTCATTTTAACAGGAAAATGAGATCTGTTTTGAATAAGAAGAGGTATAAGCAAACAATAATTAATAGCAATATAGCTGCACATTTTTCCATTTCCCACTGGAATAAAAAAAGGACTGGACACTGTTCTAACTACGCGTTTTTGAAGGCAAAACAAGGGCATTGGGCAGGATAATGTCTCTTCTCCTCCACATTCAGCAAACAGAAAAACAGTCCAGTATAATTTATATCTGGAGACTCAACACTTTGGGGCATTAACCCTCTGCCAATTCTATTGATGTGCTAAGTCCTTACAATTGAAGTCCTGCCTTCAATATGTTGATTCTCTAGAAACTAGAAAATATTTTAGGCTCTTAGCAACTTTTGATCCAGGAATAACTTTATACATGTCAATTGCTTCCAAAATTGTAAGTCTCTTCAGTTTTATGAGGTTTTGTTTTTGTGTTGCTATCCTGAAAGACATCATTTTTTAGTGCTTTCATTACCTTGTCTGACATTGGAAATATCTATTTCTATAAAAGATATCTGCTTGTTTGACTTTTGTAATATCATATACTATTGGAAAACATGAACTTTTTCTGTGCACCTGAAACTAATACAAAATAATACTGTATGTCAAGTGTAATTAAAAAAAAAAAACAATGTCAGTGTGAAATTGGTACAGCCACTATGGAAAACAGTATGGAAGTTCCTCAAAAAATTAAAAATAAAACTACCCTATGGCCCAGCAATCCCACTTCTGGGTATTTATAAGAAGAAATCCAAAACACTAATTTGAAAAGATATATGCATCCCTATGTTCACTGAAGCATTATTTACAATAGCTAAGATATGATATGGAAGCAACCAAAGTGCTCATCAGTGGAAGACTGGATAAAGAAGATGTGGTACATACATACACTGGATTAATTGGCCATAAAAAAAAAATGAAATCTTACCATTTACAACATGGGTGGCCCCAGAGGCTACTATGCTAAGTGAAATAAGTCAGACAGAGAAAGACACATACCATAAGACCTCACTTATATGTGGAATCTAAAAAACAAAATAAATAAACAAACAAAATGGAAACAGACTTATAGATACAGAGAACAAACTAATGGTTGTCAGATGGGAAGGGATTTGGGGGGCTGGGTGAAAAAGGGATTAAGGAGTACAAATTTGTAGATATAAAATAGTCACAGGGATATAAAGTACAGCATAGGGTATATAGTTAGCAATATTATAATAACTATGTATGGTGCCAGGTGGGTGCTAAACTTATCTGGGGATCATTTCATAAATTATATGGGTGTCGGGTCACTGTGCTGTGCACCTGAAACTAATACAAAATAATACTGAATGTCAAGTGTAATTTAAAAAAAAAAACAATGTCATTGTGAAATAACTATATAACTATATAACTATATATATATATATATATATATATATATATATATATATATATATGATGGGCTCTATTGCGTGTATAAATGAAAACCCAGTAAGAAAACATGCCATGATGGATACTTTCTAAATTCCATAGTGGCCCACTTTTCTTTGTTTTTGTTTTGGGTTTTTATCTTTCCTATTTGCTTTCAAATTTGGCTTTACATAAATTAATGTCACAGATGTGATCTTTGGAAACTGGCTAATCTGCAAATCCCTATTCTTTAAATATGGGGAAAAATTTAAATCTATGGTTTTCCATGATGGCAGTGGTTATATAAACATCCCCAGGGCAGCCCAGAAGTATATCCACATTGGATGTATGTGAGAACAAAGTGACAGCAGCATGGTTGTAAGAGGGGGAATATTGGCTGGGCCTTTAATCTTATTAAAATGGATATCTAAAGGGAGTTCATGTCATTTTCTTCTCTATGTTTTTACAGAAGGATATAGTTTTATCTGTCTGTGAGTGTTAGTATGGATCTTGTCCAAAATGAGGGCTTCCCAGTATATTTGGACTCTGCTGAGGTGCTATGCTATGCTATTGCTATGTATGGGTATGTGTGTATGTGAGGGTTGGGGGGGAGTTGGTCACAATGGTAGAGTAAGCTCTTGTACCCTCCCTCTGCTTTCACTTGAGTATCTCCACTTTTCATGGTTCTATATTAAGACTGCTTTTAATAAGTCGATGAATAAGGGAATTAAGTATTCGAACTTTTATGGACAGAAATTTGAAAGTGGTATTGCCAACAAATTTATGTTAAGAATGAGAAAACAAAATTTGTTTTTGCTCGACTAAGAATAAGTGATTTGTTCAAAGATTTAGTTCCAAACATTGTGGTTGTAACCAACACCAGGACCAAGGCATTTTAGTCTCAGGTCAGTGTTTTGTAAATAGCCACACTGCCTTCCATTTTACTGCTAACTTCTTTGTTAGTATTACTAACTTCTTAGGTCTGGGATTCTAAATATTTCTGGCCAAAATAATTGATAGGTGTGCCCAGGAAATCTAGCAATCAAGATCGCAGTTGCTCAATAAAATTACCTCTGATTTCAGTGGAGATTTTGGTTATATTTGGTAGAAATAGCTACTTTCAGTTCATGAATCTACTAATCCAGTGAGAATTATATGGCTACGTTCCAGTTTCATTGTATATTCATAATGTCTTCTAAGAGACAATGATATCTGTAGTCAATCCTAACAGATTATAACTCAGGGAGGTATATTTGGTGATTCTGTGAGTTGTAGATTAAAAAACAAAAAACTATAGCCCATATTCTGTTTGTTAAAAGATCAAATGTGTTTCAAATACTAACTTTCTAATCACAATTTCAGAAATAGTATAAAGTATTTGTCTTATGCAATTTAAAAGTTTTATCATTAGTGATGTGTCAGCAATACCATTATAAGCAGGGATGATAATTCAAGACACTTCCAACATAGCTGCACAAATAATTAAATTAAAATCACAACAAAACTTGTCTACATCAGTGAAAGGGCTAATGTAAACCACCCTCTATTCCCATGTTAGCCCTAGTGAAACATAAATGCATTTGTGCCTTTCAATGCATTTTTCTTCATTTGGTTTACTAGTTTGATCTCATTTAATCTTTAATCAGTTGCATGTTTCTGTAATGAACACACTGGGAATATGTCTTTCCACAAAGTCCTATTTATATGAAATAACTTAAATTTTCTATGAAGCACATGTATTTTAAGTCTGCCACATGTATCCAAACAAGCTTAACTCAGTAGATTGACCTCTTTCACTATTGTTTGAGACCCTAATTCCTAACAGTGACAATGAAGGTGATAAGAGTGACCAAAATAAAGTCAAGAAGAGAGGAAAGGAAAAAAAGAAACAAAAGACAGAAAGTTATAAAAAAGGGATGTTCTTGGATAAACATTTTGGGGTAAAATATATGGATCGAGGAAGGTTGCTGCATGTCATTAAAAAGGTCCATCAAAAAGGCCAGAGAATGATACAATATTGGGACTGGAATGAATCTATAGAATCACACTGTCCAACTCATTCTATTCACAATTGAAGCAACAGAGACCCTGAGAAGGGTTGTCTTGCCTGAGGTCATACAGTCATTGAATAGCAGAGCTGGAAATTAAACTTTTGTTATCTAGTCCAGGGCTCTTGACTAAAAAAAAAAAAAAACCCAAGAAATATAAAAGAAGAGTTGTAAGTAAAAGTGACTTATTTACACAGATATAAAAAAGTAAGTTGTCAGAATGATAGATGGAAGTCTTAATATAGAAAAATCAGCAGGTATAGGCTATTTAAAACCCTGGTAAGCAAAATGTCTACAACATAAAGTCACAATTTCATTACTCATTAGAATGGCAACTTGATCACATAGATAGACATGCTATTATTTCAAATTAATAAATTAGTCAAAACAAAATTTTAATGTAGCAATTGCTCTTGGTGTGACTTATAACTTCTAATAGCATAGTATGATTAAAAACTACCAGAGACCTAATCCTAGGCTTGAGTCTTAAAAGAACTGTACAGCTTTCAGCAAGTCCTTAACACTTTCTCAGCTTCCAGGAATTCATCTACATTAGCAGCTTGAAGTTGAGGACTCCTAAAGTCCCTGTCCACTCTAACCTACTACAAATTCAATTACTATGCAAGTAAGCTTAAGGTTCTTTCAGATTAAATACACTTCATCTTTCCAGAAAGAAAAGTCAAATTTCAAAGCTAAAATATAACATGGAGGGTGTCTTTTCTCATTTTCTCTAATCTCATTTTTTAAGTCCAAAGGTATTTTTATTCCATAATTGTCTTAGTAGTCAACTCTCCAAGTAAAAGAATGTGTTAGTGTAATGGATTCAACTGTACCATATGTTAAAACCTTTGTGATTTGAATGGAAAACTCAAGTGTGGTACTTTCCTTGTTAGGGGATTTTTGCTCTGAATTCATTTTTACACCATCCCAACCATAAATTAGTTTAAATGTGCAAATCAAATAGGTGCCAGATCACTCTAATGCCAGGCCATGACCACAAATGGGTGAAAACATTTAAGAAGAGAATGTGGATATATTTTGCTAAAGTAGGCAAGGGAGTGCTGAGATTAAATAATTGGATCTGAATCTCTTTCCGAAGTAGAACAAGCCTTCATTTTTTCATTGCAATATTTACAGTTTGAGGGAAAAATAAAAACTCAGGTCATTAATGATTCAGGAAACATTTCAGCTTTGAACTCTTATATCTGTTTACTAAAAATTAATTTTTATTATATTTAGCTCTCATGTAATCTTGGCTTATCTTTAGCAGATAAAATAAATGTCATTCCTTAGGCATATAAAATTGTGGTGATGGGGTTTGATCAATCATCTATCAAGTAACACAACGGTATATAACTAATGTTATGGTGAACGAGTTACTTATAGTTTTCATTTAGAGTTACAAATACATTTTCTACCATGCTTCACATTTTATATGTTTAAATGACATATTCTGGCTATTTATTATTATATTTAGAAATAAAATCTATATTTAGTTCTAACAAACTTGTTAAATTTTTTAAGCACTAATACAACATGTCCGACAAAGGCTCATTTTGAATACCATATTTGCCGGCATATAAGAAGACTGTGCATATAAGACGACCCCCTAACATTTCCACTCAAAATACAGAGTTTGTTATATACTCGCCGTATAAGACTACCCCCTCTTTCGCACACCTTCCACACACCAAATAAAAGGTAAAACAATATCAGATTTGATTTGGCCCACTGAAGTGCAAACAAGCGTATTGTATTTCGTGTCACCACATAACCATTTTGGCGATGTTGAGCCACCATGTCTGCTACATGTTTTTCGAGTTCTGGCCAGTGTGGGGTGCCTCTTCTTAATGTACACTTACCCCTTGGCATACTCTTTAATGCTTTCTCATTTGATTTCCAGTCCTGAACCATCTTTTCTGTTACTCCATATTGTCTTGCAGCAGCACAATTATTATTTTCCTTAGCAAAGTTTATAACTTTCAGTTTAAAATTTGCATCCTACTTCTTTCTTTTGGCTGGTGCCATGATAGGGATGATAGGGGTTTGACTGGTCGACATTTTCTATGCTGTACTATACAAAAGTGCAGTATTGTGGTTGACTGTAGGCTGTATACAAAGCCTGATTTGATTGGTCCCTGCTCCCTGTTTGCCCACCCTGTCACTATAGCAGTCTGGTCCACCCTTGCATCAGCATCTCCCTGGGACCTCACTAGTGCGCAAGTGCGAGCTCTTCAACATTCTAACAGGCACCATGATAGTGCAAAATCGCGAATCTTCAATGCATATGTAAAGAAATATACGGTAACTCGAATTTACCACACTCGCAAAATCGCACACAGCCGAGCATACACCCAGCAGCGCTGCTGATGCCTGAACGGTATGTGGAATGAAGTGGGCGGGCATCGGGAGGCCACTATGGCACGGGGCAAGCACTATGGGCAGTCTATCTGAAGTGTACCTGGAGTATAAGACGACCCCCCACTTGGAGGCATATTTTTCAGGGCCAAAAAGTCGTCTTATACACCGGCAAATACGGTAATTTATCAGATGCATTCATTTCTAAAAATACAACAAAAGTAGCATATCTTAATAAACAATTCCAAGATATAGTAATTTGCATTGCTTTAAGAAGATATTTTCCTATGAAGTATGGTAATAGAGAGTGTGAAATTTAATTGTAATTGTCAACCATTATGTATATTAAAAGCTTTCCACTTCCTCCAGTGACTACCACAGGATACACATGGCTATTGATTGCAAAGTATTTGTACAGGAGGGATTAATGGTTTCTTCTCCCGTAAATATAAATATTTCAACCTGAGCTCATCAAAACTTCAGACTGTTAAACAACCAAATCCATTCACCCACCTACCTCTTTTCCTCAGAGGTTTCTTGAAATAGTTCCTTGTGGAATAAGAAATAAACTGATGAACAATAATTTAAATGTATGTTAATTACTGTAAATACCCTGATACAACTGGGCTGTTCAAGAAATTATATTGTTCTTTACCTTTATTAGCCAGAACATTTAACAGCTTACTTTTATCAGTGAATTGCTCAAATATCTGCTAGATGCCTTAAAATAAGCATGGGCAGACCTTACTCATTTGCCTTTTCTCCTATCCTCTACATAATTCTATCAGAAAAATTATTTTATATATATTTATATTAGAAAAGTGATTTTCATATAGAGGCCCTGCATATGTAAGACCATTTGAAACAAAACATTAATTATTGATTTTCATTTTCTAGTTAATGACAATAAGATTAATAAGATTCATTTAATTTAGCAGCAAAAATTTGACATATATACACATTCAACTGTATATAGTAATGTGTGTATATGTACTCATATGGTAATATGTTATTTATTCACTCATATATGTTTTAAGTATAAATTGATACCCAAGGATGAGTAAGGCAAGAATAAAAAGGACTTCCCACAAAATTTCATATACATTAGAACATGGACTTGCCCTTGGGTTGAAATCTGGGTGCACATCTTTCTAACAGAGGACTCACAGTCCCTTGGCACTAGACAAACCTTTATTTAAACAATGTCATGGGCCTCTCATTTTCACAAATATCTGGAGAAAACAATGACTTGTTCTAATAATTATGGTCATAATCAATACTTATCAGTCCTGTACTTTAAGCTAGTTACTTAAGATTAAGGGGCATCTGTTTTTCACTATGGAAGCAGAACTCACTTAGCATTATATTATAAAAATAAACATGGCGTATGTCACACTGCTGACATGTTACATATGGAATAGATCAAAGCAATAATAATAACAATAATAATAAATTTATATATCATGGCTGGGCATTAGAGTAATTTGGTACCTATTTCATTTGCACATTTAAAACTTCAGCATATAATGTGGAGTATAGTGTGGGAGTGGAGTCAAGGGAATTGTAATAGATATGTATGATATTGGGGGGGAAGTGGGGCAGCAGATTGGGGGAGGGGGTTGTCACTTTGAGGGGTAAAAAGTATAACTATTGCACTGTGTTGTACAGATGAAACTAATTTTAAAAAATGTGCATTTCACAATAAAATAATAATAATAAAAAATCAGCATATCAATTTCAAAGGCAGGCTACTATATTGTTCAATAAAATTGACAGATTTGGTTTTCTTTAATGCTCAGTTCCTTGGATTGAAATCATACTTGTTCACATTAAAATTCCTGAAACAGCTAGTTTATGCATGAGGAGTTAAGGTCCACACTTTGTTTTTTAGATGGTAAAAGATTCTTGCATCATTTTCACAATGTATCTCCTATATGGATCAAATATACATCTTCATATAGAAGTGAATTATTAAGCCTATTTGCAGTTTACAGTCAGAAAGTCTCTTGAAATGTTACCTAGTCACCTAGTATTCCCTGGGTGTGTGGAACTTGAAACTTGGAAGCAACCAGAGATCAGGCATTTATTTTTCAAAGGCCCATTACCTAAGAATCTTGCCTATCAACTCTTTAGTTATAAGGAATAATTTACCATGTTAGAAGATTAAAGAGACCTCCTTCCTGAAAACATATAATAATCTATTTCAAAAATGCTTCTGCTCAGTAAATGCTTGTGGATTTGGAGGGTGAAAATCAAGTAAACTAATCTGGAGTTGGTAGTGGTGGTGGTGGCTGGTGTAGTGATGGTAGAAATCATCTATTAGTACCCTGAATAGCAAGAGCAGTTGGGAGCAACTAAATATAAAACAGAAGGCCAAAGATTACTGAAGGTATGATAATAAGAAAGGAAGGGAAGGAGGGAGAGGGGGAAAAGGAGAGTTCATATAACTCTTGCTACTTTAATTCATAAGCCCTAGGTAGGAACCCTATTTGTCTTATGAATATGATAAGCTTTTTCTTGCCTCTTTGCCCCTGCATACTATGATCCTCTTCTTAGATTTTTTTTTCTGCCTGGCAAAATACTATTAATTCTCCTAGTTTCAGCCCAAATTTTAACTTCCCTCCAAAATCTCCATTAACACCATTAGATGGATATGGCTGTTTCTTCTTCTTATGTTTCTCTAATATAGCACATAACATTACTGCTTATCTGTTGTGTGAGCCCCTTTAAGTTGAAAATTATATTTTAGATATTGTATAAGATGTATATATCAAAGTATGTGCCTGGAATATGGTAGATATTTTTTTGTATTGTTTTAATGAATTCTCGCCTGATTACAACAATAGAGACTTAATATGCAAAAATCAAAGATAAGAGTTTCTTAGTTAAGATGAAATGGCTATTCCATGTAGAAGGCAACACTTTTAAAAACATCACCCAGATTGACATGTTAGCATACTAAAAATGATAAAAAACAATATTAGCAATGAGAAATGATTTACAAAGTCCTCATTAAAATATTTACAAACTATTGTCTGTGTCATGGAAGACAACTTTAAATACTTATAAAAAACCATCTTAAAGTCTAGGAATCAGAGTATTTGGGGATTTGAAGGAGTATTATTACCTCATCCAACCATCCTGCCAGTATGTAAACTCTATCCTGTGTTTCTGCAGGGAAAACATGCAGACAATGCTAAGTCCCCTGATTTGAGGAATGCCACAGTCATGCATAGAGTGACATCAGAATAGGTTTCAAATTCTCTCTTTCCTGCAAAATACTGTGAAACATCACACATACTGTGAAAGAAATATGAAACAAATCATTTAACAAAGTACAACACTCTTAATTGCTATTACACTCTTCAATTACACATTTCGTATAGATTTTAGTAGACAACTTTTAGAAACATTTCAATCAATAGGTAAATTTAACCCACTTAACTTCAGTTCTTATTCAGAATGGAAAAACAGGGGATGACAGAAAAGGGAAATAGAACTAGAAAATTAGTGGTAATGTATACTTCTGGGGGAAACATTTAAGAAGGGGCATGAAATTTTGAATATAGTCACACCGATATCTATGACAATCTCATTGTTATGACATAAAAACAATGTTTGCTTTCCTATTTCAAACAAATTTGCTTGTCTTCACTATTGTCAAAATACAATGTTTATCAAGTATTTTGGAAATGTCCCATTTAGTAATCCGCCCTTTTAAAAATGTCACTTTTCTTTTCAGCACAATGATCTGATTTGGAGAAAAATGCAGGAAAAAATATGTATCTATTGAAAAATAATGATCTAGGATCTGTCTAGTACCAGTATAAAAATACTCAAATTAAAGTGATAGGCAACTCATAGACATCTATGTGATTCCCAAAAGGAATTTTAGACATTGACTTGATTACAATTTTGTTTCCCTAATGTCCTCATTTATGTCTTCTAGGGACTAATATTCAGAGGTCACTTATGTTTATTTTTATTATTACTATTAACGTAATCAAAGCCCTTCACAAAAAAGCCTTGTGTTCTCCAAGGGGTGTTAGGCTCTGTAGGCATTTTCCAAATGCCTGTTGGTGCCTGGCCGGGCAGCCGGCTCCCACACCTTCAGAATCAATTAAATCTAAAAACATGTAAGTGGATTAAGATGCCTATTCATTGAATTTAGCTACTGGGAAGATTATTTCTTTACTGATCACTTGGCCCATCCATAAACTACCACACGTGGTTACTCTGGAGAGACCCTCAATACACCATTAACCCTGGGCATGCTAAAACCACATTAATCTCTGAGGACATCACAAAATTCCTATGGCAGCCCTTCCCACTGCATTACAGGAAACAGTCTGACATGCTGTTTAAAACAGCTTAACAGCATCTCTACTGATAACAGGTATATTGTAGCATGGTCTTTGATACATTCAACCATTACCAACTCATTCATTATCTGCTGAGTTCACAAAAAATGAGAAGCTGCTTTTCTGGGATCTTTATCAGTTTGCATTTTAAATTATATATAATTTATAGTTCTGTTTATCCCAGATGAATGTGTGTGGTCTTATCACCTATGCCCACGTAAAGACAATAACCCATAAAAAAAATCCCCAAATAAACAGAGCTGTTGACAGGTGAATTATGGAAATAGTGAGCAATGGGAATTTTGGAACATCTTTAGTGAGGCAGCTTAAAACCATGTGTGTTATTTATCCTGCTTTTTAGTGTCAGCTTGAAAATGTTCCATTCCCAGGAATGGTTCTCATGACAATGAGCAAGGTTTTAAAAAAGTAGTGACCCTTTTTCTGCTAAGCCCTGAAAGTTGGAAATCATAATGGAAATGTTAAAAATGAAAGAGATAAAGAGGAAAGCAGGCCTATTGCTACTCAAGCTTTGTTACAGATTTGTAACAGGGGGATACATAAAGAACAGTTTTAATTAAAGTTCTGGTAGAAGAGTATTGGAACCCTGTTCAGAAGAGGACTTAAATAAATAGTTTTGAATATCTTAGTTCAGAAATTTTTAGACTCCTAGATGGTGTGTCTTTGCTACCGTCTAAGTCTCAGTAAAGCATGGTCAAGGATCATGTTGAAATAGACAAAATGTAAAAGTTTTTACTGTAATAGGTGAGCATTTGAGAGCCTACTTATGTCAGGTATATGCATAGTACTTTCTATTATCTCTCATTCTGTACTCACAACTGATAAATGGTGTAAAGAAGAAACCAAAGCTTAAAGAGTTTATTTGACTTGAGTAAAAGTGAACAGGTAGGTCAACATGTTTCAGAAATAATGGAACCAGATCCTTATCCTCAGATTCCAGAACCCTATTACCAAACTTTATGATTTTTGAATTAAAAAAATACATTAAATTATGAGCAACTGGAGATTTCCAGGCAAATGTTCAATGCTGTCCCATATAACGATGGGAATAAAGTCACGGCATTAAAAATTACTGACCAATAAAACTCTATTCAGTAGGAAGGTGGTGAGAGTTCATAAGTTCTGCTGGGTTTCTTCACTGTGTTATAGACTGCCCAGGGGAGGCTAGGTATTAAAATTGTTGAAGAATGAAAATTACTATTTGCATGGAGGGGAGGTCTTTGTTTGCACCACTGGTGCAGACATTCCATTAGTTCTGCTCACATTGTCTTTTATTTATGTAAGACAAGCAGTCATTTAAGCTCATTTAAGGTCAGTAGAGAAGTGAAACTGTGACAAGCTCTAGAGTAGTTAGACAAAGATGAGCATTCACACGTTGCTAGCGGCATGCAAATCATTCAATACCTTCCCCCTAGAAATCTGGAAGAATCTTTCCATTGGCACAGACTAAAACAATTCCTGTGATGATGGAGATTGAAAGGGTCGGCAACCCATTTCCTTTCCATTTAAGAATCAACATTGTCTGAGAACATGTCGGATTCCTGGGGTAGTCCCAAGTAATACTCAAGGACAGGAAGAAAGAAAAGAGTTGTCCAGTGGGGAGTAACAACATAAGGAAAATGTGAACTAGTGACCCAAGTGTAATACCTGGGCTTAGGAAGTCAGAAGGAAATGCTAGGTTTAAGAATAAGGTGTAACTGACATTCTAAACCTATCAACCCAGGCATTCTAGGAGAGTTAAGGGAACAGAGTGAGTGGTTACTGCTGTAATAACACTGTGGCAGGTCAAGTCATATGTCCAGCACAGACGGGGCATGCATGACAGAGCTGGAAGGGACTCCATGGGGATGAGTTGCCACCAAAGCCTGAACTAGTCAGCAGAGACCAGTGTCTATAAAGACTCGGAGTAATACTGTGACAGAAGGTATTGGGGATACTAATCTCTGACCCTAGTAGCCATGGCGGAAGCAAAATGAAAAAGGGCAAATTAACTGGACTGTCTGTGTGCAGCCATTGGACTGCAGCAGGCGGTGGTGTTTTATGGAGCACCCATCATTCTTGGTAAATATTGTGTGATCCTTCAAACACGTGGACATATATCCGAGTCCTGAATTTATCAATGAGGTGAAATAATCAGAACTAACTTCTTGGACCTGAATAAGAAGCCCTGGGCATGCTGGGACATAACATGCAAGGAGATGATGGAGTGGGAGAAATTGCACTTTATTCTCATCTGGGAAGATGGGAACTTGGAGTTTTTAATTTGGGTATTAAAGGGACTGTAATTTTATTTTGTGCCAAGCTGATGACAGCTAGGGACATCTAAGCTCCAATATAAAGTTAAGTGAATGTAAAGCGATGACAATTCGGTGTATTGGCAGGTGGCAGAGGTCCCATGAGCAATTTCAAAGGATTATGACTTAACCCTACAAGCTGCATTGTTATAACAACAAGACTTAGTTCAGCATGATTTGTCTTTGGTGCAAGGAAACAAGTAACAGGGATTTCTTTTAAACCAAGTTGAAAATAATATCAATAAAGGTGTTCCTCTATTAGATTAATCACCAACATTTTAGAAATGAGAGCACTAGAGAATCAAGACTGATATTCACTTTCCAATTCTGTTATATCCCCATAACCTGGATCAAGCTTAGGAACATAACCAAATACACTATTTTGATGTAAACTTTGATACAGATTATTTTTTTCTGATGTGTTAATGTCTCAATAAATTATTCATCTGAAATGCCAGTTACAAATTATTGTCCCTGTTCCAACTGTGAAGAGCAAAGTCACAGAGACTTGCCTTTCAATATGATGGTGACTTATTAAATGATCTACTTTTCAGAATATTCACTCTGCGACTTAAATTACAAATCTTGGTGACAAAAAAGTAAATCAAAATGTCAACAGGCATCAGTGTAAATAATGAAACAAATGTTGGTTTATTGGAAAAAATAATAGCCACAATACTTCAATTTTGTATGTGCATTCCCCCTAAAACAAAAAATATATTGTCTGATCCTCGAAGTACAGTGAGAGGATCTGTCACAGATCCGTGTGTAACTCTTAAAAAAAAACCCAAAAAACAAATTATCAAAGTCAGGGTAACCTTATCTACTGAAGTTGGCTAAATTGTAACTGAAATCCTAAATGCAAGAGCAAAAATGTGTCACCAGTGACTTGTGCCAATCACAGGTCTAAAGGACTGAGAGCGAAACACGGGAAGACTGGTAACAAAAGGCTTCATCTGAAAACTTGTTCTTCTCTTTGGTCCTTTAAAATGATCAATATCTGTGTGTTGTTGGGATAGCGGTTAGCATCACTGCCTTCCAAAATTATCAAGATCTGTCTTAGCTTTTATATGATTTGCATTTGTGGATTGAATATTTTTCTGTGATGACACTGAATTTTTAAATAGCATAATCAAATAAAATTCAAGCTAGTTGCTTTTAGGTGTAACTGGCTCCTAAGACTATGACTCTGTGGACAAAAAAGGGGCCACAGGTTAAACCTGACAAACTCAGGAGATTGAAAATAACCACATAAGATGGCGTGAGCATAAAAAAAACTTTCATAACCAAGTGGGCCATGGTGGGAAGTCACATCTTTAGCTTCCTTCATACAGTTAGTCTGTGCCTTTTCAGTGGGCTTCTCTGTTTTTCTGCACCTAAGATAACATCTTAGAAACGTCAGTAATCCTTTTTCTGGACCAGAGCTGGAAACTTGCTACATTCCTCCTTATCCTGCTCATGTCCTGATTGCCATCTCTTTGTGCTGTAAAGGGCGAACTGTTAGCTATCCTGCACCCACCTGTGTAAAAGAAGTCCCTGTCTCTCCAATTTACTTTTATCCGATCCCAGAGGTTTCCCCGCTTTGCTTTCTCCCACTCCCTTAATCTACCACCAGTGGATTTCATGTAACCTTCCTCTTTTGATTTTATGTATAAAATAAGCTGCAAACCGCCATTTTGAGGAGAATTTTCTCAATCCGTTGAGATTTTGCTTCCTGGCAATTGTCGACAGTTTGGCTCAAATAAACTGTAATAAATTTTCTCTTAGGCTGGATGTTTTTCGTCAACAACCCTAAAGGGCCCCTGACACATGACAGCAGCAAAAGTCTCCTTTTTCCCTCATTAGCAAAGCAGAGAAAATACTCAGTTACCTGAACTATAAAAAAGCGAACAAGAACCTGTTAATCTGTTTTTAGCCAGTACACCTAAAAGCATATAACCTTCATTAAAGATAACCAAGTGACTGAATAATTTACAGATCAAAAAAATAAAACAAAAAAAAAACTATTTTCCTGAATTACTCTGCAAGAAAACAAAACAAAGGAAAGCAAACAAACAAAAAATCCTCTTGTAAGATATTCCACAAAAAGATGTCACAAGTCTTGACCTATCAGACTTATCAGAGGGCTTGTTTCAAAGCTGATGGCTGGCCCCATTCCCAGCTACTCATTCAGCAGATGGAGCTGACAGGTAATTTGTAATTTCTGACATTTGTATGTCTAGATGCTTTGAAAATCAGTGCTTTAAGGAGTATTAAATCCTTTACTTGAGGAATGATAATTTTGTCCAGCAATTTTAAGAGTTAGGTAAAAATATGTTAGAAAAATACATATACTGACTCATTTGTTAGCAGGATGCCCGAGAGCCAATTACTTTTAAAAGTTCAGTCTTTCATGGTCTACACATTATCCCAGTCTCACAAGGATGCAAAGAGGCGAGGTTAATAGAAAAGATTGGTTTGTACTTTGGAAGTCCACTTAATTAACTTTGGAACAGAGTAAGGGTACGAATGAACAAATATATATGTACATAAATAAATACCAGAAACAATGCTAGAATTGGAAGAAATTAGAAGTACAAAAAAAAATCTCTAAGCAAAATGAATCTAAAGACAGAAAAATAAAATTACTATTAAATCATCTTGCTCAGAAAGAAACTTAAAGTTTACCTATATAAAAAAATTGTGTTCTTTCCTTTATTTGCATTCTCTTTCCACATCACAAAATCAACATTCACTTGCTTTACTAAGAAATTTAGAACAGCTCAGAACTATACTTTCCAAAGTCAAAGAGGAAAGGAAGTAAGTAGCCCTGAAAACAGTAGGAACATTGTTGCCTAGGATTAACTAGTCTGAACTTAATCTTTGGTATTGTGGTTATAGTGAACCCACTAGATATGAAGATGAGGATAATGACAAAGGAAAAGGCTTGAGAGGTACTTTTAGGGAAGAAAGGAGTGTAAAATTAGGAAGAACTAAAGCTTTAGTGTTTTTATAGTAATAAATTGGCAGACTATCTCTTCCAAAATATGTGTATTTTGATTCAGCCACTTCCTGGGATATGAGATTAAAGTTCATATTCACTACATATCACAATCATTAATGTATGAAACAGAAGCTAGCTAGATGAAAATATAAGTATAGTAACAGAAAGCGCAGGGTTTCTGTGACTGTTCATTATTAAAAAGACAAAATAAAAGCAGTAGGGAGGGCTTGAATGCTTTCATATTCTTTATAATTAACCAGTTACCAATATAGATAAAACTTTACATTATGAAAAATAATCTAAATATTAAAGCCATTTTCATATAAAACTTTCTAAAAATTGAAACATTACTATATTAAATAACAAGTTACATGACATAATTTATAATTTTTACTTCAAAAATAATTCAAGATTATCCCAACAATCCTCAACAGATTTCATATTTTAAAATTGCCACTACCCTATCTCTCATTACTCCACAACCCCATATTAAGAAAAGCTTTGGAAACTACATCCATTGAATATTTTCGGAGAAAATATGCACAGCCACTTATGAAAGAAGAAAAATATATCATATATATATATATGTATATATATATATATATATATATATATCATATATTCACATTCACTCATCTATTTTAATTCTTCTAAAAACAATCTCCATTTCTTTCCTCTTTATTTATTATGGAATATTTTGTCCAGATATCGCACCTATAAATATGCTGATATGTGAACCTGTAGCCAATTTATTATCAATACAATTATTTCCCAAATTCCTGAATACATTTAATGAACATGATCTTTATATTCTTATATACCTCTATAAAAGAACTTACAAGATGTACTTTTATAAATTATTCATCTGCAAGTAAGCGTATAATTATCAAAACCCTATTACTTTCCAATTATTAACAATAGGCTGCAGGAGCACTAAAAATAAATTGTGAAATCAAATATATTAGTGTTATATAAATGAAGATGAGCAATAAAAGAAGAATAGGCTATTCACAGAATAGAAGTATAAGGGGCAAGTGGTATACGAGGGTTAAAACAATCCACACTTAAATCTTTTATGTTTTAATAGACCTTGCATTACTTCAACTTTAATAGAAGTTGAAAATGTTCAGATGGTACAACAAAGTGGCTGAACTGTAGGAAACAATTCTTGCTACATGAAAATACACTGAAGAAAAGTGTCTTAAGACGTTCTTAAATTGCATTTTAAATATCAAACCAAAACAATACATGGAGTTTACAATAGTTCTTTGGCTAGTCATTTAGTTGTGTTTTCAAATTCTCACCCAGGAAATGGTTGGCTGATTCACTTGAAATTTGATCATGAAGAAAAAAACAATTTTCTTAACAGGCATGACACATAAATTGATGGGGTTCAGGGCCGGCTGCACCAAAATGTGCCCCTTTGGCATATTGATTATTTTGAATTAAAGTTACCTAAGTAACAGCCCGTGCCAAGAAGGACACGGTACCAGATATTAAATAGAAATCCTTATGACCAGACATAGGGGTTCAAGGCCAAGAAGGCTATAAAAACAAACCTTGTTACTTTACTAATTATTTCCCTAAGCCTGAACTTCTTTGTCTTATTTCTTCACAATTTTTTTTTTAAAACTACCTGTTTTGGTTAGTTCTTTAAGTCTCATATTTCTATGAGCTCCAGTACATATGACATTACACATTGTTTTCCTCTTTTTAACCCATTTTATGCCCATTTAGTTATTAGGCCAGCCAATAAAAATAAATTCTAGACACCCCAATAAAAATAAATTCTAGACTAAATGAATTCAATACATGCAGTAAAATTGTCACACAATTCCTTAAACATAAGTGGCACCTCCAAAAGAAAAAAAAAAAGGGAGAGTGGTGAAACAGAAAATTGATTCCATTGTGTTCCAGAAAATAACAGGTTTAGGCAGACAGAAGTTTAACTGGAGTTTAGATAGCAGGTTCTTGTGCAGATTTCCCAGATGAATCAACATTTCCAAAACTACTGACAAAATGTCTACAAATAAACACAGAGATGACCAGAAAAAGATGACAAGTATTCCATTAAGGAGACAGCTGGGCAACCAAAAGGCATCCTGCAACAAAAACTGTTTACAACTCATCTGAAGAGTCAAATTCAAAGTATTGTGTGGTATTGTTTCAAAGAAAGATTTATTTTAAAATAAATAGTATAGGAAAAATTATTCTAAAGTGGTTTTGTAGTAATTACTACTCCCAAAGAGCATTCTTGATTTAATGTCAATTTGGCTAGATTGGTAAAATATAAATTGTTAATGAATTTCAGAATTCAATAACTTGAAGTTGAAATCATTCGCTAGTCAAAACATTTTATATTTATTTTTAAATGACTGTCTATAACTGTCATTTGACACAAAGAGTATGCTAAGAAAATCCAAGAAGTCACAAATCAACATCATTTCACCACATCCATTGCCATAAAAATTCGCAAATATCCTGCAGGTGGTGCCCATGCTGTGCCACGATTCTCCTCTTCCTAGAGCTGACGAATGAGGGAGGAGAGCAGAGATAAAACTACACATGGAACGAGAAGAAAAAAGTAAGGAATGAGAAAAGTGCCCAAATCAGGAATAAAGAAGAGGCATTAAAAAGAAAGAAGTCAGGGCCGGACGAGTGGCGCGATGGTTAAGAGGTGGCTTGGGATGCCAGAGGGCCCCAGTTCGGATCCCACATATGAGGGCCAGTGACACTGCCCTCCACAGCAAAGATGCTGAACAACAGCTCAACCTGGAGCTGGGCTGCCGTGAGTCGCTGGCAACGGAGTAGGCTGCAGTCCCCTGCTGCAGTGGGTTGCCAGTGGCTACCATGTGTAGCCAGCTGCCAGTGTGAGCGGCCAGCAGCCGCAGTGAGCGGCCGTCCAGAAGCCAGCGACTGATCTGCCTCACGCGGGAAGAGCACAATGATGGTGCCAACTTGGGCCAGTGAAGCAACATCCTCCACAACTAGACTGAAGAACAAAGGGCAGCAACTTGTCTGTTCCCTTTCCCCCAATTCTCCAATAAAAATCTTAAAAAAAAAAAGAAAGAAGTCAAATATTACCCTATGACAAAAATATAAAACAAAAGCTCCAGAAAATAGTCAAAATTTATGTTACCAAGATAATGCAAAAAGTGGAAAAAATGAACAGAGCATTACTGTATAATGGACTGGAAAGATGATTAAATAGCTACCATTCATAAAAGTACTAAGAATAGATGATTTCAAAGATAAGTTCAGGAAACATTAATAGCTCTGATCCTATTTAAAGTATATTATTGGATTGTTGGAAAAGTCATAACGTATTTTGTCTATATTTTTCAAAAGTCATTTATTTATATAAAGAACAAAGATCAATCAATGATATATTGCCCATTTTGTTCAATAACCATTTGCCATCTTTCAGTGAGCTTCATAATTCCTCGTTCATAGAAGGACCTGTTTTTATTTGCGAAAAACTGAACAAGGTGCTGATTTACAGCCACATCTGAATTGAATGTTATACCATGCAAGGAGTTTTGAAAAGAGCAAAACAAGTGGAAGTCTGATGGTGCAAGTTCAGGCGAGTATGATGGGTGTGGCCACACATCCCATCCAAGCTCCAATAAATTTTGACGGGTGACCAAACTTGTGTGTGGTCTCGTGTTGTCAGAATGGAACACGACTCCTTTACAATTAACAAGCTCTGGACTTTTCTGGTTGATGGATTCATTCAAACTGTCCAATTGCTGACAGTACACATTCGAATTGATTGTTTGGTTCCTTGGAAAGAGCTCAAAAAACATGACACCTTTAAAATTCCACCACACTGAGAGCATAACCTTCCACTGATGAATGTCTGCTTTCGATGTCGTTTGAGGTGAATCATTGCGTAGGGACCAAGACCGCTTGTACACCACATTGTTGTAAACAATCCACTTCCCATCACCAGTTATCAGTCACTTCAAAAAAGGATCGTTTTCCTCATGTTTAATGAGCATATTGCAGATGTTTATACACGGCATCAAATGGACTTCTTTGAGGTCATGTAGAACCCAAATATCGTATCCCAGCTTCTTCAGATGGTCGTGAATGCTTGAATGATGGATGTTGAATGTTTCTGTAATCTCTTGTGTTGTGTAACGTGGGTTTGACCTTATCAATGCTTTTATTTTATCGTCATCAACCTCAGTGGGCCTCCCTGACCAAGAAGCGTCGTTGAGATCAAAGTCACCAGCATGGAATTTCATGAACCATTGTTGGCACTGAAGTTCTTGTAGAGCATTGTCCCTGAAAACTTGATGCAACTTTTCACAAGCATGACATGCATTCTTCCCTTTATGGAAGTAAAACAGTAAAATATGGCAAAAATGAAGTTTGGTCTTCCATGTTCAACTTGTTGTAAAATATCCAAAACTTAACCAAATCGCTCAATTTTTTTTTAGAGTGAAGCTAGACCTGTCAGCTATCAAATGACATAGCAATGACATAGATGCAAATAACTCTAGTACTTCCAAAAATGAACTAGTGCCATCTGTTGCAAACACGTGTCATGACTTTTCTGACAACCCAATAGATCACAGAAGGGAATCTCCCCAATTTACTTTAGGAAACTTGTATAATTTGCAAAGTATTATAAATAAAAAGCTATGAGTGAATCTCATTTTTGAATAAAGATGTAAAAATGGAGATGAACATATTAGAAGTAGAATATAGTAATTGAAACAAAACAATATGTTATGAACAAATAAGGTACAATCTAGTAAAGGAAGGTTGGTTGATATCAGAACATTTATCAACTAAATTGAACATATCCAAAAATTTTTTAAAATCATATTGTCATGCTAATGTAGGTTCAAAAATATTTCATAAAATACATTGATTTTTCTGATAAGTGAAAGAAACTACTTAAATATGGTAAAGACTATTTACTGAATACCAACAGCAATTACACAACAAATAACAAAAATACTAAAATCTTTACACTTAAATTCAGGAATTTGACTGAGATTTCTGTTATTGCCTTATATATTTAATACTTTCTTAGAGTCTTGTGAATACAATAAGAATACAAAATAAATACTATTAATATTGGACGTAAATGACAAAGTTTCTATCTTAAAGAGAGCACTGATAAAAAGCAAAGGGAGGCTAGAAAAACTTTATAATAAGATAATTCCAACATGATAAATATGACAAAACAACATATTATCTTCATTTTATTAATAAGCACTGAGAGAGGGGAAAATTTTCCATTCATGATTATTATAAAACCAACAGAATATATAGGAACAAATTTAATTAGTACAAAATCTATATGATAAAGTCTACAAAGTGTTATTGAAGACGAAAGTGAACACAAGAGACTAGAATGAAATGACATACTAAGTTCTTGGATGGGGAGCCTTCAACTCACAAAGTATCACTTTAGTCCAATTAATTAAAAAATGCAGTTTCAATTATAATCCTAATAGATTTTGTTGTTTTGAATGGAATATAATAATATTAAAATAACATTAAAGAATAATGCTGGAGGGCCGACTGAGTGGCGCGATGGTTAAGAACTGGCTTGGGATGCCAGAGGGCCCCGGTTCGGATCCCACATATGAGGGCCAGTGACACTGCCCTCTACAGCTGAGATGCTGAACAACAG
>NW_017731717.1:1367855-1410038 GCF_001890085.2 Hipposideros armiger
AGAACAAAACGACAGCAACTTGTCTGTTCCCCTTCCCCCAATTCCCCAGCACTGTTCCCATCCCCCCAATTCCCCAATAAAATCTTTAAAAAAAAGAATAACGCTGGAGAAGAGCCTAGGAAAGGATGAGCAAGTGAAACATTGAGCAGGTTTGTTTTACCATCTGTCAGAAAATGCTATAAACCCATTGCGACATCAGTTAGGTAGTCACACTGGATATAAATGAATCAGTAGACTAGATAATTGAGAAAAAATACAGAATATATGATAATTTAACATAAGCAATTATTTCAATTATTTGGGAAAATAAATGGTAGCACCAATGTTTATCCATATGGGAGAAAATAGTGTTGGTGCCCTAGTAAATACTAAAATACATTCCAGATGTGTTAAAATTTTACTATAAAAAAGTAAACAATAAATATCTCAGAAGAAAATGTAGGAGATTAAATGTATACAGGAAACTCAGAAACTATAAATATTTTATTAGATAAAAATTAAAATAAAAATTACTTTGGCCAAAACAACCAAAACAAAAACATATAACATAAGACAGATTTGGAGAAATTTTCAATATATATTAAAGGATGACAGGTCAATTTCTATATAATGTCAAAAACAGGTTAGTATTTATAAATGCAAATTAACAGGAAAAAGATAAACACTTTAAAAATGGGCAAAGATTTGGACATTTTACATATTGTAAACTGATTTAACATATTCAAAGAGCTATCTGGAAATATAAAATTAAACAAATGTTCATGGTAAGTGAAAAGCAGGCAGCAAAATAGCATGTATGACATGATATTAGTTTAAAAAAAACGTATGTGCAGACACAAAAAAAATTGGAAATGTATTTTTAAAACTGAGAACAATGCAATTATCTCTGGTTATTAGGGTTTTAATGTTTTGGTTTCATTTTTAGATCTCTCGCAATTTTTTTTCTGTACCCAAATGCCCTTATCTTTCTTTAGCCTTTTCCAGGATAGTAACTGACAATTACGTTCTCTCAGTTGCTATCATTCAAGTGCAAAGTCAGAATAATTGTCAGCGCAGTAAAAATAATTGAATACATGTATAAAGTATCAAATAGAGTGTGCAAATATAAAGAACTTCTATATATTAAGTTGAAAACTGAATTCTTAAACTTTTCTCCAAAATTATTTTTGTTTTAATCCCTGCCTTATCGAATGGCTCCACCATTACCCAGTCTCCTCTCAAAAATACCTACAAGCATCTGTATTTTCATCTAAATTCCCCCCACGTTGCTAGAAGTTTAGGATGGATCATTCCTTATCCAAGTATATAAAACTCTTTAATTATCTAAAGAATAACATCCTTTAAAAACAACTTGGTGTCGCCAGAGTTTTCTTCCTAGTCTGGTTCCTGTCTACATATTTATCCTACTTTCAACCAGTATATATTATAGCAGCTATATAATCTAACATAAATTAATAAAAATACAATGATATTGGGCCAGCCGAGTGGCGCAATGGTTAAGAACTCGCTTGGGATGCCAGAGGGCCCTGGTTCGGATCCCACAAATGAGGGCCAGTGACACTGCCCTCCACAGCTAAGATGCTGAACAACAGCTCAACCTGGAGCTGGGCTGCCCTGAGTCGCTGGTGATGGCGTAGGCTGCAGCCCCTGTGGCAGTGGGTTGCCATGGGCTACCGTATGTAGCCAGCAGCCAGCGTGAGCAGCCAGCAGCCGCAGTGAGCGGCCGTCCAGAAGCCGGCGACTGATCTGCCTTGCCAGGGAAGAGTGCAATGATGGTGCCAACTTGGGCCAGTGAAGCAACGCCCTCCACAACTAGACTGAAGAACAAAACGACAGCAACTTGTCTGTTCCCCTTCCCCCAATTCCCCAGCACTGTTCCCATCCCCCCAATTCCCCAATAAAAATCTTAAAAAAAAATACAATGATATTTTTAAATACTTCCATGCTTTTTCTTCTGTTTTTATCTCTGCTAAGAATTCTCCCCTATTCCTGTCTGCCTAGAGATACATTACTCATTCTCTAAGTCTTTTTATTATTATTATATAATATATATATTAGTAAATAAGAGTAATATAAGAGTTAAGTTGCATTCACTATAAACTATGTTTTGCTTTATTATTTTTTTAACTTACATGCTGTGTTTATTTCTATTTTTTAAAAAAAATTTTATTATTGTTAGTTTGAGGTGTAGAGAACAATGCAATAGTTATCCTTTTCACCCCTCACAAAGTAACAACCTCCCTCCCCCAATCCACTGCCCTCTCATCCCTGATATCATACTTATCTATTACAATTCCATTGACTCCATTCCCACACTCTACTCCACATTCCGTGAAAATATACATATATATAATTATGGTTGACATACAATATTATTCAACATCAGTTTCAGGTGTACAGTGTAGTGGTCAAATGTTTTTTAGGGGGCCAGTTGAACTCATTCTCTAAGTCTTAGCTCATGTGTCATTTCCTCTATGAGCATCTCCTGAACCTTCAGGGGCCCCAGGTTGACTTGCCCAACCTGCTCTCTGGTCCTTGTTATAGCCTATACAAACTTCCCTCTAGTCATTTTGAAAAGTATTGCATTTAACTAGTTACATATTGTTTCCCCCTCTGTTAAAATGTAAACATTTGAAGGCTTTGATATCATGGTGTGCCTTATGATTACCACAGTGTTTATCATATGATAGGCGATCAATTAATGGCTCTTAAAAGGGTGAAGAGATTCTAATAGTAATTGGGTTTCCACAACTTTGCATAATAATATCATCTGTTCAGGTCTCACTGAAAAAAAAATGACTCCAAAATATGTTTACTACACTTCATTAATTATTGTTCCACTTTTGATTCACAAAGTAAACTGAGCATGCTACTCGTACAGTCCGATAGCTATTAGCGGTAAAACATTAGCAGCAGAGATACTGCAGTCAATTGCTGAAAAAGGAAGATCGGCCATATCAGTACTGATTGGTAAGCAGAGTGGAACAACTGGCCACCTACAATACGTGTAGAGGGACAACAGGCACAAAGGAAGCTGAACTGCTACGCAGAATTCTGTATACTTTAGAGACTTGAGGAAAAAACATGAGAACAAAGAAGTGTAAAAAGTGGGCTGGAAAGCAGGGATACTCCATTTATCACTTTTAGAACCAGCCAAGCATTTAAGTCTCTGGAGAAAAATAAAATATTTTGAGGTAAGTGACTAAACAAAGAAACAAACAGCTACACTACATGGTAACTTAAATTATCTGGAGGCTAGCAAAGGCAAATGTTCAAAAAGCATACAGAATCATCAAAATTATACAAAGTCTAGAGATGAAGGTATTCAGATTTTCAAATTAAAAGGACCTACACAATTTTAAATTAGGTCCACACAGGGCCGGCTGAGTGGCTCAGTTGGTTAAGAGCTCGCTCAAGAGTTTGAGCTCTGAGCAACAGCAGTTCGAGTCAGCCCGAGCTGAGCAGCCGTGAGCTGCCAACAGGTGGCGGGATGGCTCAGCTAAAAAAACAAAAAACAAAACAAAACAAAAAAACTGCACTTAAATTAGGTCCACACATAGACACCACATTTTGAAATGGTACAAGTATGTGTACCTCAAGAACTTTTTAAAAGATGAATGAATGACGAACTGACTGATATTTGACTTCCCATCAGTAACACTGCTTTCCGGAATGCAACTGAACAATTACTTCAGTGCTCTTAGAAAAAGTAATCATCACCCTGAATTCTGCATCTAGCAAAACTATTTCTCAAGTGTTAAAGATAGAATAAACTCAAAAAGTTTATGTCACAAACACTTTTTCTGGAAGTTGTGTGACGAATATCAGAAAGAAAATTCATAGGATCTAAGCAAGCATGAATCTAACCCAGGAGAGCAGAGCAGGGAAGACGGATGTCTAATAGGCACAGAACACAATCAATTTTGATAGGAGCAAATGGATACAATGCTAGGAGAGAAATAAATCTCCAGGGAATACTAGCTACCATTAAAACAAGGAGGTAGAGACAAAATCATGGTCACATATGAAGAAAATGGTGTAAATTCAAACAGGAAAGCAATAGGTTTCCAAAATAAGTTTAGAATAAATACCAATTAATAGAATGAAAGAAATGGAAATATATTCAGAATACTGTTAAAAAAAAAAGAAAAGGTTAGTTTTTTCTCTTATGAAAGACAACAAGAATCTCCAATGGAGGTGTAGGGGTGCTATATAAACCAAGTATGTTCCAAAAATTAGACTAACACGATTTTTCTTTTACAGACCTCTGAGGTGAACACATACGTACCCCAGAAGAACAATAAATAAATTAGGACCAGCTGGAGAGGGGTAAAGAACAAGACTTTCAATTTATTATATGCCAAATTTTACTTTTTGATTTAAAAATATCTACATGAATTAGATTTTTTTATTTTAGAAAAGAACTAATACATACACATATCACATATTTCTTCAAAAGTTTTTCAAAAAGTTATTAGATGATTTACAAACATGAATTTAGACTGTCAGGATGTAGTTACTTATATTTATCACATTCTCTAAATCTTTAGTCAGTCTAATATCAGAATGTGAGCACAGAGTATTTTATTATAGAATAAATGGCCAAGATTCCCCCAAGAGAAAATGTACTTTTGAAAATAAATTGCATTCACCATGTTGCATTATCACATTTATTTTAGGACTATAGGCTAAATCCATAAAACTTGTAATGATTTTTTTTCCTTCACAGGCTTATGGGAAAAGACTTATTTTCACAACTACTCCAAGTCATTAGAAGCATTGTTAATTTACTACTATTTCAAGTTTCTTCATCTCTAATCTACATTGATTTTCTGTCCTGAACACAGAAAATACGCATTTGTAAGGTTTTAGCTGCAATAAGTTTTCTTTTGGATATTTTTCTGCTAGAAAAAATCAAATAAGAGTCAAAACAATTGCTTGAACACAGATAGATAACTTCCTTGAAATGATCACAATAAGTGCACAGATTTTTAGAAAGGTAACATTATTAGAGTGAAAGAAGCATATGAGGTCTGACAATTTCACGAACTTGTTGCAATGATATTGCTAACCATTTTGATATCAGATGGATTATTTATTATGAATTTGTACCAAATGGACAAACAGTTAACCAAGTTTACTATTTGGAAGTGCTGAAAGGCTGTGTGAAAAAGTTAGATGACCTGAACTTTTCACCAACAATTCATGGCTTTTGCATCATGACAATGGACCAGCTCACACGGCACTGTCTGTGGGGGAGTTTTTAGCCAGTAAACAAATAACTGTATTGGAACACCCTCCCTATTCACCTGATCTGGCCCCCGATGACTTCTTTCTTTACCCAAAGATAAAGGAAATATTGAAAGGAAGACATTTTGATGACACTCAGGACATCAAGGGTAATATGATGACAGATTTGTTGGCCATTCCAGAAAAAGAGTTCCAAAATTGCTTTGAAGGGTGAACTAAACACTGGAGTCGGTGCATAGCCTCCTAAGGCAAGTACTTCGAAGGTGATCATAGTGATATTCAGCAATTCAGCAGCACCCTTTCTAGGATGAGTTCATGAACTTAATTGTCAGAGCTAGTATGTCCTGGAAGTAGGACTTAAGATGTGCTCCTCATTTACTGCTATTGGTTATACTGTCTATGGGATCTGAGCCCCATGATCAATGAACATTAAACCATGGCTAGCCATCAGTAAAGAGTAAATTCCAGAAATTTAGGTAAGCTATTTTTTAACGCATATTGAGTGTGTAATTATATGCTTTTACAGACTATGAGGTGTCTATACATTTCCCAAAATGCCATATCAAATGGTTTTTAGAAAATGGGTCTTAGCTTTGTCTACAGGTTCTGCAGTCACCACACCGCATCCAAGCCATACCCAGTATGGAAGTGGGGATCCTTATCTTTATCATGTTGTCTCAAGGAAAAGTAAAATTAAGGTAGTCAAGGCAGGGAATTCTTTGTCTGAAATTGTCTCATTGTTGTCTTTCTATTCTGTGGCCTCCGTCAATGGGGAAAGTGATATGTGCTAATTTGCAAATCAAAACTCACTGACAAGCACATGCAATACCTTAAAAGATTGTGTGAATGTGTATGTGTATGTGTATGTGTGTGTGCGCGTGGGTGGTAAAACAAAAAAAACAATGTTGCCTAAATTGAGGAACCACAAGTTAGTATTTGACAATAATCAGAAATTATCATTTAAAACTTTAATATGTGAACTAAAAGGAATATTCAGTTCCCTTTTTTATTATTTTGGAAGAATAAGTAGGGGTATAATACCATCATCTAACAGTTTATTACTCTTAAAACACAAGGAGTGAAAATTTATGAATATCAGCTCCTTTTTCTAGTCATCACAGCCCTGCTTCATCAAATTAGCTTTAACCACATTATTTTAATCTCTTGATTTTTCAGTAACAAAACAGGGAACCATCCAAATTTTTCCCATTCATCTGATTTTAGGTTTAGTTATTGTGTTCTAAACTGATGTCATGCAAAGACTCTGTATAAGATATGATAATATACAATACATATGTAGATATTATTAGTATACAATATGGGTACTTTTTCAATTATGTTATGTAGAAACAAATTATCCCATGAATTATTTGAAGCTCTCTACCAAAAACAAATGTGGAAAGAGATACTTTATCCTTAATATATAATTACAACATATATTACATATAAATTGTATCATATATGCATACACATGAATTATCATCATCAAAATACTGATTGCTATAAGAAAAAATAATACCATTCTAACCCACTAATTTCTTGAAATTAGGAATGCCCTGTGATATTGTTTTTCCCCAACAATAAAATATTCATCATTAAAAGTTTTCTGTTCTTAATTTTTGAGACATGAGATCATTTCCTCAGTAAATACAGAGCTAAAAACATAATCCTTCAATTGTGGTGGACCAAAATTTAAAATCTAAATGCTCTCCAAATTGCAAGTGCCATAATGAATTTTTAAGTTTGCCAACAATTTAACAAAACCTGTTTTCATTTTTCAGTTAGATCGTGGCTCTCTGAACTGTGCTCCTAAGAGGCAGCTCAGTACAGTGTTTCAGATGGGTTTGGCAGTTAGAAGGACCTGGGTCTACAGCCTCGTTCTGATATTTCCTAGTCATATAAGTTTAGACAAAAGTTTAGTGAAGCTAATGCAGGGTTTATAGGGTCTGTACAGAAAGGTATCTAGGCACATCTGTGGAGAGTAACAAAGTATAGTAAGAAAAAAGAAATATGATTCTTATAAATATTACTCTCATTTTGGTATGCTATACTCTTCTCTGTTTTTATGAAATATGAGTAATGAATTTTTAGCTATTTTGAATTTATTTCTAGTTTGGGAACTGAGTTTCTTTGACCAAGCCAGTGGGTCTAAACGCTATAAGATATATATTTTTTTCTTTCAAAGTAAGTTAGTTGAATAGAAAGAAGCAAAAGGAAGAGAGGGAGAAAGGGAAGAAAGCAGGGAGGGAGGAGAAGAAGGAAGGAAGGAAGGAAGGAAGGAAGGAAGGAAGGAAGGAAGGAAGGGAGGGAGGAAGGGAGGAAGGAAAGAAGGAAGGGAGGAAGGAAGGAAGGAAGGGAGAGAGGGAGACAGGGAGAGAAGAAGGGAGGAAGGAAAGAAAAAGGAAGAAAGAAATGTTTTTGAGGGTAATGATAACATGCCCTTTGACAATATCACCAAGAAAATCACCATGCCTTTAGCAGTTAGGAACCTACACGCCCCTCAGATTATTTTAGAAAATTTAAAGCAGTGCAACTCATTCACATTTTCTTGGCATTAACTGATAAACACTGGATATCCTGAATCACAATCTGCTTGCCTTTAGCCCAAATGAACATGCATTGGATAATTCCATTTATGACATAAGGTAATACTTGCGTGGGAGCTATTGTATGTATTGATTTATGAATTATTCCTATTTCACCAGTTAATTGGGGCTTTTTCTTCTTTCTTCTTCTTTTTTTTTTTTTTTTGACCAATGCTGTCTAGAGTTATACAATAGAGATGCTTTCTATGAATTCTGGCTTCCTATTTCCTTGCTTGAAATTGAAGACATCTATTTCATCTTCCTTCAACATATTATATTCCTTGAAAGCAGAGGCTCTCAAAAGGAACTAATGAGTTCTTGTTCAAATTAACTGTTTTAAACTTTCAAATGTTTCTTCTTTACTCTTATGAAAGAGAAGATCAGTAAAGAAAACATACCGATACTCTCTAAATTTTATTTGTAGATACTATGTTAAGTGTTTCCGAGGATATCCAAATGCTTTTTTTGGGCATTTTTTTTCTATTAAATAGAATAAAAGATACCATCAATAAATGAAACTATACAAGTATCTAATGTGGAAGGGGGCACTTTTTCCTCAGGCGCTATTTCGAAGCATTGGCCTTTTTGTTTTAGCAAATTTAGAACTAAAGATAATGAAGGCTTATCATCACACTCTTATCATCACACTCTTCAAATGGCATTTAAGTTTTATAATTTTTAAAGCAATAGAAGATATCACAAAGAGAAAGGGGGTTCATTTTAATATGAGAAAAAAATAAACATCAACATGAAAATTTATATCATTTAAAAAGTAAATATCTTTACTATGTAATCCATATATAAAAATTGTTATGAAAAGTACTAAGACTCCAGGGGAAAACATGAACAATGAACACCAAAAGACAATCCCCTAAAAGGAAATAAAAATGGTTAAGGGACACATGAAAAAATTCAACTCAGTAACAATAAGAAATGCAATTAAAAAATTAACAATTTTTTCCTCCTATCAGATTAACGAAAATGAGAACAGATAATAATCATGGTTAGTTAGCAAGAGTGCAATGAAATAGACTCTGCTGTCCATTGGTGGGAGGATAATTCAGTAAAATAATTTGGGATAGGTGATTGTCAATTATATACTAAGAGACTTAAAATTGGTGATATTATTAAATTATATGTAGGAAATTCCTCCTAAGGAATTAAATCACAAATAAAGTGAGGATATTTTTATGGAGATTGCAGAGAATACCTTATCATAAAAATACAGAAATAGCATAAGGTAAAATATGTAACATGCCATAATATATACATATATTATATATCATTATATAACATAATATATAACAATAGTGTAAGAGGCTATATGAACAATATAATAGCCATATGGATTGCAAACATGTTTCATATAATGTTAAGTAAAGAATTTAAGACATTTCCAAATATGTAACATAATCAGATATGTTTTATTTTCATATAATGAAGGAAATAGGGAAAACAATAATGTTCAGTTGTGAAATTATCAAAGTATTTGCTTATCTCTATTTTTACACTGAATTATTTTAAAATGCAGAAATATAAAATGGCAAATATAAAAATCATAAAGGTCTACATTTCTAGGGGAGAGAAAAATAAATTTTACTGTCAATATCTAAATCTCCAGTATACAGAAAGCCTGTGGAAAGTTCTCAACCCCAGTAATACATTATTTTAGTTAAATCCAATTATGTATTTTCCTGCTAACCCAGATCCTTTTTTTTTTTTTTTTTTTTTTTTTTAGCTGAGCCATCCCGCCACCTGTTGGCAGCTCACGGCTGCTCAGCTCGGGCTGACTCGAACCGCTGTTGCTCAGAGCTCAAACTCTTGAGCGAGCTCTTAACCAACTGAGCCACTCAGCCGGCCCTGAACCCAGATCCTTCATTGACAAGAATTTATGTCATCTATGATTCCATTCAAGTTTCTTTTAATTGTAATATTTTTTGCAATCTTCAGGCAAACTGAAAAATCTGAATTTCATTTTTATGGCAAATTATATATTTTTCTAAATCCACGTTTCACCTACAGCATACCTCCAGATACACTAGAGTCCATGAATTTGATTATACAGAAATGGGTTGTTATACAGAAATTACACTGAAATAGATAACTAAAACAGAAATTGGTACTAATCATTGAGTGACACTGTCATATAAACCAAAAACACACACCATTAGTTTTGATACAAGATGGCAGATGGAGGCCAAAGGGGATTTCCAAGTAAACAATTTAGTGTTATTTTTCACCTTTTAATCACATAAAACATGATATGATAAGAGACAGGTGAGATTTAAACAAAAACAAACAAAAAACAACAAAAAAATACAATCCAATTAAAAAATAAGCAGAGGACCTGAAAAGATCTTCTCCCAAAATGATATATGAAACAGATATATGAAAACATGCACAACTTCACTGGCTACTAGGAAAATACAAATCAAAACCACAATGAGACACCACCTCATACCTGTTTCAATGGATATTATCAACGAGACAAGTAATAACAAGTTTGCAGAGGTTATAAAGAAAACAAAAACCCTCATACAAGTATGTACCCCTGTGTTCACTGCAGTATTACTCAAGGTGGCCAAGACAAAGAAACAACCAAAGTATCCTTTGATAGATGATTGGATAATGAAGATGTGGTATCTATATCTATATCTATATCTATCTATATATACACAATGGAATACTGCTGAGCCATAAGAAAATATGAAATACTGCCATTTGAGAAAACATAGATGGATCTTGAGGGTATCATGTTAAGTGAAATAAGTTAGATGAAAAAAAAATCAACAACCATATGATTTCACTCATATGTGGGATATAAAACTGAAAGCAACAAATGAACAAACAAGACAAACCAACAAAAACTCATAGACAACAGACATCAGTATGTTGGTTACCAGAGGGAAAGGGGAGGGCGGGAGGTACGTAAACAGCAAAGGGAGTCCAATATATCATGACATAAGACGACTTGGCTTTGGTGGTGAACACACAATGCAATACAAATGATATAGAATTATACGTTTGAAACCTGTATAATTTTACTAACCAATGTCACCCCAATGAATTTAATAAAATAATAAAAAAAGAAAGAATTATTTATTTTTCAAGCACAACTAGAGGATATATGTCCAACTCAAGACTTGCTTATTTGGAAAATAAAAGTTTCACATTTACAGTATCTGCAGCTGACAAAATATTTTCCAAGTAAAACGGTCTCAAGGAAAAGATCAAATTCAGAATGCTGTCTGCAAGTCAAGATCAAATCAAAGATGCAGCTCTAAAGACACATTGATAAGATCTCAGAAAGATTTCAGTAACTTTCTCGGCTATACACAAGTTCTTTTTAATTTTTATTCAATTTATGGGGTGACATTGGTTAGTAAAATTATACAGGTTTCAAGTGTACATTCCTATAATACATCATCTATATATCGCATTGTGTGTTCAACAGAGTCTGTTCTTCATCATCACAAATTGTCTGTCATCCTATTGCTAGTCTATACAGTTGAGTATTATTTTCAAATAATAATAATAACAATAAGGAGAACAACATTATAACTAAAATTTATTGGGCACTTCTTAAACACCAAGCGTTTGCTAAGAATATTTTATAGAGTCTTTCTCACTTATTCCTCAAAACAAACCTCTGAGTTATTAAACTTTAAAACATTTTGATCCACATCTAGATTTTTATCCCAAGAATTTCATCAGAAATGGAGATACCATATATGTATAATGATCAGAGAGGTATTATTTATTAGAATAAAATCATGGAGAAGCCTCAAAGTCTAATGAAAGAAAATTTAAATTAAGAATCTTTAATATAATGGCTTATAATGTATCAATTAATTAAAGCATATGAGTTAATGTAACTATTGCTTTAATTTTAAAGGTAGGAAAACTAAGAATCAGAGCAGTTATGCTGTCAAAAGTCACAGAATTTGGCAGATGTAAGATTTCAAGCCTGGTATTGTGAATTCAGAAGACCCACTCCCAAACCTTGTATTATCTTGCCTATATTGGACCAAATTACAATTTGTAAAGAAAATACACCAAACTATCACATCTTGTGCATTAAAAAACATCCTACTTTTTACAAAATTTGCATGGCTAAATACTCTTTCTTAGAAACGACATGCACTTGTTTCTGGGTGTGTACCTAAAGGAGAAGATCGTGAGCTTTGCACTCATCCTTAACTAGACACTGGATCCCTGGGTCCCAGCTGCCGTCAATCATACAGCCTGTCTCTAAACCAATGAGCTTTATCTGGGTTCCAGACGACAAAGAGAACAGGTCACAGGAGAGCGTCTTTTATGTAAGGGAGGCTTTCTTAAAACCCAAAACCACCTGCTGGTTTGTGTTGAATAAGGCAGAGCATCACCTGCCCATCTTCTGTGTATGCCTTTACCACAAACTGGCTTTATAATTTTAAATAAATGCCTATAGACTTTTCCTTTATCAAAAATAGAATAGGAAAAATGATGAAACTAACAAAACTATATTAATGAAGAGCTATGGCTGAGATCTGAGGCACATACAAAAGTAAAAAGTCCTAAGTTATGGTTCCCATAGCAACAGCAACACAGTTGGATTTCACTTTAATGTTAAGTAAGTTTAACTTGAGTGGGAATGCAAAATACTTCCTCTGAGTCAAACAGGAAATCATGGAGAGCATAGAGACTATGGTCTAGACTCTTCTGACTTTTAAGTATATCAAATATTAACCCTAATATATATGAATATTTTCATGCTGAAACTACAAATTTATTTGTATTAAGTTTAAACTATTTTTATTCATTTTAAAAATATGATTACATAAAATAGGAAAAATTCCCATTAAATCTATTAGAGGCTATGACTTTATAATTTGGAAATACAGGGTATAGTTCTGCTTTGAATTACAAAAGAATATTTGCTCAAAGTACAATTTATGGAAATACAATTGGATTACATTCACTGTCAAGTGCTTTAAACTTGACATTTTTAGTTACTGTATATGTAATCTGAAACTATGAAAAAATACACACAGTACTATAAGGAAAGGGTATACATAAAAATTTTCAAAGTATTTGTCATTTTCATATCTTTCTCTACTTCAATAACATTTTACAAAGGCAGGAAGGGTACTTACTCCTTTTATGTAACGAGGTCTATATTGAATAGTTCCAAATAAACCAAGAATGACGATAATAATATGTACAAAATTTGCCAGGATAGGTGCCCACTGATATCCAAGGAAGTCAAATATTTGCCTCTCCAGCACACAAACCTAGAATAACAAAACAGAATATATAGTTGAGTATACTGATGAGGGGGGGAAAAAAAAAAGATCATCGATGCTATAATCGGCAATTATAACTGTGTTACCATATCTGGCATTTGCAAGTCATTTCAAATTCTCCTACATTCATCTGTGCTTACAATGTTACAATGAAGACATATGTAAAAGTCTAAGCAGGGAGAGGAGAAAAAAAACAGAACCAATCAAATAAGCAACCAGAGAAGTAAAAAAAAAAATCAAAAACAACAACAAAAAACAACAACTAGGATTGGTCCATAGTCCAGAAGCACCATTTTATGTTAAAAAATGAAACCTGATAGCTGGCACATCTCTCTTCAGATCTAACAAAGCAAAGGGCAAAGGAAGGTGGTGTGAGTTGAAGCCAGCTTTCTTCTTCCTGCCTGCCCTCAGCTGGAATGATAATAAACTTAACTGTTCAGAATACAACACTGTGAAAGGACCTGATTTTCCAAGCACAGATTCAACATTTTTTTTTTAGCCAGGTTTTAAAGGAAAATTATTTTAAAACCCCTAAGTTACTAACATCACTGTGTTTTAAAGGCATTTGTTGTCAGAAGGATATACTAACTCTTGGAACAGAGTGCTTTTAAATTAAATACCTGCAGCTCACTTTGCAGACTTCTTGAATGATCATTATTCCCACTGCACTTCTTTAGCCGAGCAGCTCATTTTCCCATCAGGCATTGAAAGGGAACATAATCTCACGACAACTGTTTGCATAACACCTCTATTTCCTGAGGCACAACGGATGCCATGCAACAGCTGTAACAGTACCAGTCCTGCCTCATCAAATCTTCATTTTCACTTAGTCATGGCCGTGATTAAAAACAGGGAGAGAATCTAGGTCTGTTCTACCCTGTGTAGTCTATATCCACAATGCCCAACAGAGTCCCAACAGTGGAATGAAATATGCTGATTGATTAATAAACAGGCTGTCATAGAACTTTCACGTAGCCCCAGCCTCATAAACCTTGAACTGCCTGCTGGTTAAACATTTCCTCCACTGTTACCAGGCAGCCAACACATCATATAAAGGAGGCCCACTTGTGATGTTAGGCAGTATCACATGTACCTTGTTGGAATTCATCAATGGCACCATGAAATAGGTGGTTATTCTCAGAGCACCATTGTTAATTATCTATACAAAAGCTCAGAAGATCTAACATAGATCTCCCTTACCATTATCCTATGAGCAAACAGTAAGTAGGAATGTAAAACAGCAGCAAAGAAGAATCTAAACTATAAATTTTGAGCATCATAACTGTGAAGACACAGCAAGGAAAAAAGTATAGAGGATAAAGCACACCAGTCAAACAGTGGATAATCTCTCAATAATGTTCCAATTATGAAGAAAATAGCAGTATCATTGTTAATTATATACCAGGGGTGTCAAAAAATGTATACACATGACTTGTATTCATCTTTTGTTATAGGTATATATTGAGTATTACAATTTTAATAGTTTTTTTCCTTTCTTATATTTGCTATGACTGCAAGATAAAATGAAATTATATCAACATTTATCAGACTTTTTTATGATAGAACTAATAGTTTCATCAAGCATTACTTACAAAGTTAGACTGAATAAGTTAATGTACAGTTCTTCACTTATAATTTTTCTGGTTTTTCCCCCCTTCTGGATTGGTCTTATTAGCCATCAGAAAGTAGCATTATCATGGGTTCTGCAATTTAGAGCTAGGATTGAAAAATGGAAGATTTTCTAAAAAATTCAGTGAGTATCAAGGGAGTGACAATTTACAGAAATAGTTACAGTCTTTCCTAAGAATGCCTTTCAACAGGACGTGCATCAAGTATGAAATTACTGGGGGTTGCGGGGTTGGAGAAAAGAGAATTAATATTTGTTAAAACATTTACTTTGTGCTGGGCGTTCCTACGATTCCCAAGTCATGTATCACCTCATTGATTCTGCACAAAGCCCAGGGAGGTAAATATTATTGTCTTACTTCCAGATTAAGAAACCTAAGAGGGGGTGTGGCTAAGGGATTCCTGTGAGGTCTAAGAAGTGGGAAGTGGTAGAGCAGGAGCTAGGCCTCTGTGCATGCCTTCCCCCCCCCCCCCCAGAGCTCTGTCCCAATTTTGTGGACTCCAGCCACACCTAGTCCCAAAACAAAACGCTTTCACAGTTTATGTTGCAGACCTATGCTGTTTCCAGGATATATGCTACTTTTTATCTTACTTATTCATTCGGGAATAGTGTAGAGAATCTCTCTGATTACACTTGTCAGATCATGACATTATATCATCATTGGTCAAGGCAATGCTCCTTTTATGTTTTGTTTTGTTCAGTTTATTTTCTTACTTGCCTCTTTCAATAGTTGCCCGCAGTTAGTCCCCCTCCTCCCATTGCACCCTCTGTAATATAAATACATACTTCATGTCCTTCCAATCACCTGACATACAAATATATGCACATGGCCTTGAAAAATGTATACTGCTGTTGTGTGTGTGTGTGTATGCGTGTGTGTGTCATTTTCATATAAAAAGTCTTATGAAATATGCATCTTTCATGCTTGTCTATTCTACTCCATAAATTTCAGTTTTTTTGTGTTTGGCTTCTGCACAGTAACCTATTATAAATGCATAACTTGTTGCTTTCCACAAAGAATTCTGTTCCCTTCCATTACTATCATTTATGAGGTTTTCATTTTTTTTTAATATAAAGAGGCGCTAATCTTTATCCATTAGTATTTCTGCATCTACTGAGATAATCACTTTATTCTCTTCTTTTAGAACATTAATGTGATTGATTATATTGTTAGTTTTTGTCATGTTCAATTATCATTTTCTTCCTGGGAAAAACCTCTACTTGAAATGAAGTATTATTTTTATCACAGTTTCAGTTTAGATTAAATAAAGTTTTATGTGACAGTTTTGTATCGATAAACTGACCTATAATTCTCTTTCTCTGGCTCTGTTATAAAGATTGTGCCAGCCTTAAGACATAAGTAAGGCACAATATTTATTTAAACAGTGAATAAACTTTGGTGAGATGATCCAGTTCTATTCTCTTTCCCCAAAAACAACCTATGTCAATTTTGGGGAGCACTGTTAAGTGTACAGCTTTTCAAAACAATATTGCATGTAGATGCCAGCATATAGGCATATATATGTATATGCAAATTATTTTCACATCACTTTTTTTTTTCTTTTTTACGGAAATAGAACTGCCCTTCTCAGTGATGTATTGTGGAGGTTACCTTACATTAGCACATCCTGCATTTATAGATCTATCTCATTATACCCTTACTTAAATATTCTGTTTTTAAGAGATATTTGTTTCCAATTTTTGGCTATAACACACATCAGTGCATTAAAAATCTTGTGTAAATAGTTGATATAACCACAGGCTAAATCCCACAAAGTGGAAATGCTGGGTCAAATTCTGGCTGTAAAATCCTAAATATTAGAAGAACTATTATTAATTTTTCTTTGATATATACGTATGTACTGGTAAAACATGAAAATTACACTTTTTTCTTTTATATTATAGTAAATGTGAATTCTAATAGTTATTGTTCATCTAGTAGAGTATGCTTAAGCTAAAAATCTTTCAAACACCTTTCTGTTAAGTATCATTAAGTTTATCTTACTTTAAATGACAGCATATTTCATAAAAAGCTCCAATGAAATGTCTTAGAAATAAATAAATGTATTGACTTTTCAAACTGAAAGCGACTCACACCCCACACCTCAATTTACACCTGAGAAAACTGGGCCCAATTAAGTTAATAATTTGTTAAACTAAGTTTGACATCTTAATGGAGAGTATTCAGTCTGAAACAAGTTTGCTTTAAATGTTTGCACAGCAAATGGGGTTCCTTAGCATTTCCTAGGTAGCTATTGCCAGCTTAACCTTATTAACAAGGAAATTACATCTACATAAACATGTTAAAATGTTTTTTTAAGCCAAATGTACTAACACAGCTAGTTTTTTATCAACTGGTGGGGCCTGGAATTGGTTTCCTTGAGACACTGCATTTTGATAATAATAATTAAGATGTCTTAATAAATTTCCTCCTAAATTTATTGTAATTTTCTTGTAACCTTAAAATTTAACTTGCGAGTTATTACAAATAATACAAAATAAACTTATACATGGACTTAGAGAGAAAAAATAGGCTTTTCATTCTATCATGGTGGAACTTGGATGTCTTGATTTAAAAAAAAAGTGAGTGAAGTTATTAAAGGCTAGGAACCAAACTAAGATTTTTGTGCAAAAGTATAAATTGAAATTGAACTTATCTACAGTCACCCTTGTTTTCCTCCTGTACCCTCCCCATTTGCAGTGTCTCCACATTCCTTCAGGAACCTGAGCTTTGAGACTGTCTCAACAACATTCAAGTCTCTGAGGGGTGATACAAGATAGACTGAGATTTGGATGTTAGGCAAGCAGAGTGCACCCCTTCAAAGACCATTTGTCCAAGTGGACTTCAGGGAAATGACAAAGCTTGTCAAGAGATAATAAAATATAAATTGTAGAATTTCAGGGAATAATAAATGATTTGCATTTTAGTTGTTTGCAGATTCTATACCTAACAAGTAAAATTAGTTTTGTTACAGCAATAAAAAGTAGGAAATACTAGGGAAAGACCTGATGAAAATTAAAATGGGAATCATAGTTCCCAGGATGGGTCTGAAATTCTTATTTCATCCGTAGGAACCACGAAAGTTTAGATAAACTTCTAGGCAGACCCATGGTATGGCCATTTATTTGTCAAATTTTTATCAATAGAAATTGCTGCTGACCTTTATTTTCTACATTCCAGTCAAGTGTGGTCAATTTATTTATTGTTCCCAGATGCATCCACTCTTTGTTTCCTGTCCCAGTGATAACTTCACACTGAAGGACGTAAGAAAGCGGTTCTGGAACTGTCTCCTTGATCCACATAGGACTCTGCTCCTTCAGCAAGATGTCCCAGTCCTGAGACCTCACCTTGGCTACAGGCTTCTCCTGCACCCGGCTCCCAGGTGCAGCATTTTCTGTTTCTTCATCGTCTGCTCACTTTGGCAAAGCTGCTAGTTCTATGCCTATGTTTAGTCTGCCCCTTTGCTGGATCTCACCACACTAGACCTTACTCACATGCGTCCTTTCCCCTGCAGTCTCCTACAGTGGAATATAATCTTCAGCATACTCTGGACCTGTCTCCTCCACAATCAGAAAGGATGCACCATGTTGGTTTCTCTGATTTTTAAGCCGATGCCCAGAAAATCTGTAAAGACTGCAGAAGTATTCTGGGTCTTTACAATATTGCTGAGGTGGTGAGGTCTTTATGATATTGTCTAAAATATCACAATATCACAAAGCAAAACTAGAAATATGATTGATGATGTTCCCCCGTTTAAGATTCTCTGTGTTGTTCATAGTGGACAAAATAAGTGAAAATGTATATGCCAGCTTTTAAACATTCTATGCAGGAGATATACTAGAGACACATTTTATTTTTTTTCATCTTACCCAAGAGAAATGATTTACACATGAAATGAAGAGAATAAATTTGAAGTAGGGTCTGCAACGACTGTATATGTGAGGTATGGACACAGACAAGCACAGAGCTTTACTTGAAGGGTGTTAGTTTCCCTTGTGTAACTGGAGTTATCCGAGCGTGTGTGAGTGTGTATGTGAGAGAGAGTGTGTGTGAGTGTGTGTGTGTGAGCATGTGTGTGTGAGCATGTGTGTGAGTGAGCATGTGTGTGTGTGAGAGTGTGAGAGTGAGGGTGTGGGAGCATGTGTGTGAGTGTGAGTGAGAGTGTGTGTGTGTGTGTGTGTGTCTGTGAGTGTGTGTGTGGTACAAGTGCTTATTCATTAAAGGGAACAAATACAATTGTAAGATTTGCGGTAAGAATGGGTCACAAATAACAGTCCTGATTCAATTGAACCAAGGATTTTCTGTCTTTCCCACATAATTGCTTTTCTTTAAAAGCAAAACAAAGAAATAAACCACAACAAAAAAAAACAACAAAAACATCATCAAAATAAGATCTATCCCTAATGGCTCTGATTATAATAGAAATCAACATGTCACAGTACACAGCTTCTAATTTTTCCATAAGTATTAAAATAATAATGTATGTAGAGTACTTATTTAAATGCCTAGGTTGCATCCTAAGATGGCTGCTATTAATTCATATTTCAACAATGCATACCAAGTTCAGACACTGGCATTTTAGTACAAATACCATTCCTGATAGATACTCTTGTCGCATTATTTTAGAGTAATCAAACGTTTTTTAGTCTATTGGTGACAAATGTGAATAATAACACAGCAGACATGAGTAACTCAATTATGAGGAGGGGGTCTTTTTTAATGAATATTTTGCTGCCCGATTCAATACCCCATGTATCTAATCTATCCTTGTACTAGGGTAAAAGAACAGGTTTTAAACATCAACATTCCCTGTGCGTTTTCCTTTCACTCTCCCCACCTTTAAAATGTGATAAAAATCAACATTTATTTTAAAAACTGTCTCTGTAGAGTTAAGCACAGTAAAGATTTTCAAGACAAATACTGGGGAAGATTTTGCATAACTCAGAGGAACTAAATAAAACCAAGTATTTACGTTTCTCACAGAGGTACATTTTCTTATAAGCTGCTTTACTGAAAAAAGTACATGGTATTTCTTCACAGGCATTTATTAAAATACAGAATCAGTCACATATTTCTGAGGTTCAATTAATAGGACTACTTAATTGACCCACATAAGAGTCCAATAGTATATTTTAGGAATGTTCTTACTGTTTTCTGTAATAATGCCACTTATATACAATTCTAAACATGCCAGCTAATACTCTAGCTGTTGTGATACCAGAATCATTTATTATTTCTCACAGCTGTTCACTCTGAATAGCAATTTATAATCATTTCATAGCTAATGCTCATGCTATCAAAAGACAAGTTGATGACTGGCATATTATACTAGATTTAAAAACTAGAAAATAGTCTTCTAAAAAGTAGCACAATAAGTTAATAGAGCACAAATAAAAATATTGCTTGACTGTTGTTGAACTGAACTACCAAGTCACATGATTGTCTGATATATGTGTTCATATGCCAAGTTTTATATTTGTGTGTATGTGTGTGCTTTTAACACAATATTATTTGATTTTTAGTAGTAGGGATTTTTAAAATAATTTAACTTAATATCTCTTTATCACAACACAAATCTCTGTCCTATGAATAGACAGTGAGTCTAAATTCTGATATAATAATTATTAAAAATAGATTGAGTACTTATTCTATCCCAGGCACTATGTTAAATACTTTAAAAGGTTAAGTTAATGCTTACTTTTTAAAATTATTTTATTTTATTTTAAATTTTATTGGGGAACAGCCATGGTCATTGGTTACACATTGCTTTCATGCTACAATGGCACAGTTGATTCTTTTAAGAAGGACGCTGCTCACAGTGGCCCATGTGGGAATTGAACCAGCAACCGTGGTGTTATCAACACTACACTCTAACCAACTGAGCTAACTGGTCACCCCCCAATGTTTACTTTAAAATTATGCATTCTACAAGATTATCTACCATTACCTTAATTGTACAGATAAAGATTATGATTATAGAGCTGGAATCAAACTGTAGTCATTCTTACTTCAATGTCCATGGTTTTAACCATAAACCATTTACAACTAATTTACTATTATAGTAGGACCTTATGATGCCTCTTCCTAATTTTTAAGAGCATCAATTAGGCGTTATTACCAAATACTTTCTTAATTCAATAAGCAAATAAACAGAAGAGGTTCCTTGTTTTCAGTACAAGATAAAAGATCAAAAAGATATACTAATTACTATTTTTAAATGTAGCTCTATGGTTTGCAAACTCACATAATCGTCATGATAACCCCATAAAATAATCAGTATTATTTGTTACGATTGTGCAATTTACTCTACAGACAGGTTTACAGTTAGGACAGAACCTTTTTGAAAATAAAATAAACTGAAAATTTATAATATTGATGTAGTTCATAAATTAATAATCCCTCAAAATCACAACAAAATGATACTTATCAGGAGTTGTGCCATGGTTTCATACCTTAACAGCCAAATGCATTTATTAAGTTTAAAGTTTCCCTGTATTTATATGAAATGAGCTAAAAAGATCACAGCCCAGGTCCTCTTGGTAGACGGATCATTGTTCTGATTTTTCCACAGATTCTGTGATTTTTTTCAGTGGAAGTAGAACTTCCCAGAAGAATCAGAACACATCAAAATGACAGCTGTTCTAGGTTGTTTTTGTAGCTCACTCAGGACAGGAACAAGTTAGGAACTTGAACGTATCCATTTGACCTTGAATTTCTAGCATCTCTACCATAAAGCCTTAACTGATTCAAGACCAAGTTACAGCTAAGTAGGTTAAATATTTGTAACGTAGGAAGAAATGCCTAACATTCAGAAGACCATGGCCATGGCCTTTCCTTTTAAATCATGAATTCTACGAGCACTGATGGAGTCCTGTAAGTATTGGGCAGTGCACAGAAGCACTAGTGAATATGTGGGGTTGGGAACAGGTGATGATATGAATCACATAATTTTCATGTTATTTGGCAGATTTAGTCTTATACTATGAGATTTGCTAATATCTGAAATGGTTCTTAGGGCATACATTCTCAAAATTCTCAAGAGGGCCCAGGTGCAGCTGTTCAAATGACACCCCTACTATACATCTATCTATCTGGTTCCGATCCACTTCCAAATCTCCTGTTATTTAAGTAGCAAATATACAGAAACAAAAACATCATGATGTGACTAATATTACTAATACGAGGGATGGGTTGACTATATTTAATAAGGTCTTTAGGAACTGGGTAGAATAAGTTGAGGAGTTCATCATCAGCCTCATTTATTCATTCAGTAATGACATTTTATTCATCGACAGCTCAGTTAAAGCCAAATAACAAAAATAGCTTACAATGGTCTTACTTTCATGTATCATACGGTATTGCTTTCTCACAGCAAATGACTTTCTCTAGAGATAACTCTATTGCTATTTTTTAACAGCACAACCATATTAAACATATTAAAACTGCCATCTGGAGAGTGTGAAATTTGTCAACTAGGTAAAAATGCAGATATAAATTTTTTTTCTGAAAAGCTGATAAAAAGAGTCCAAAAACATGACTCATATATCATTATCAGGGAAGCAAAGTCTAGGTAGCTATCAGTCTTAATAAATTCTTGTGTATCTTTGTATGGATTTTTATTTTGAGAGTTCAAAATGAAGTAAAATGCTACTCCAATATTCCTGCCCTCACCCCATTTGAGGCAGTGAATTAATAATGCCATTACCATTAACCAGCATTCCCTGTTTAGCAAATGCTGTGTGTTTAGCAGGATTGGAGTTGGAAGTGCACATGCTCTTGCATGGAACAGTCGTGGATGTCATAGCGTCTTGCACTCTGGTGTCTTCCCTGTCTTCTTTCTCTCCCATCTACTCTCCGAGCCCTACTTCAACGAAGGCACCAGCAGAAGTTTCAAGGCCCTGTTTCTTTGACTAAAGCAAGGTAGCCATATAGAATATGTCAATCAAGCCTCTCAAGCTCTAGGTTATGTCTCTTTCATAAAATTCAATTTTATAAGGATGGGAGATGGAATGACAGCCTCACATACTCTGACTGCTAAAGGCCAATCAAGAGTTGAAATGAAAGCAGAAATGTTATCAAGATCACTGCCATGTCCAGGCAGTTGCTGTGGCAGTGGGTTATCAAAATTGAAACTGGAAATACAAGAGAATACCATTTCAGATGGCTACAGAAACATTTTAGAATTTGACCCAAGGTACGCTATTTTTGGCCTGGTAAATACCATGTCTTCTGTGCCCTTTTAACTAACCACATTATTGAATTTAACACAGATATGGAGATGCTATTCTGAAAAACGGCAGTTATAATACTTGTTTTCCTTTTAACAAAAGGTATCCGTGGCTGTTCATGGGTAAATGTAATAAGAGATGATGTTCTCTATCAGCTTCGTGAGTTCTACCATAGACTCCATTAATGTAGCATAGATAACTGGTGCAGGCTCAAAATGATAAATTCTGTCAAGCTATAAAATGCATTTCATACCTTAAGCCTGAAAAGTCAAAACATTACAAGTAGTCCTAAATCATATGCATGGTTTCTCTGTCTGCACACATATCTCCTATAGTACTATTACCATTCACACACTGTTGCAAGCATTTTAAAGACATAAGCTTATTTAATGAGGTAGGAAATATTATTACCTCCATTTTAAAGATGAAAAAAACTGAGGCAGAGAGAGAGATTAATTGCTCCAGATTATACGGCTGCTAATTGGTGAAGAAGGTTTGTCTAGAATCCAAGCTTTGAACCATGATCGTATCACCTCCCAGGTGATATGAAAAATATATATGCATATATAATACATGAATATGTAGAATATATATGTGTGTGTGTGTGTGTGTATTATATATACGTTGTTATAGATACAAATGTATACGAGGTCTGACAATTAAGTTCACGAACTCATCCTAGAAAAAGTGCTGCATACCTCATTGCTGAATATCAATACTATCTGGGAGAAATCCTGGATGCTAACTATGTTTAAGTGGTCTAATTTACTTATGAGCTGTCTAAAGCACTGAACTACTATGTTCCATCATTCAAAGTTTATGTTTATATAGTGTTTGCTGTATACACAAAATCATACCTGGTTTTGTCATTTTTACTCATAACATAGATCCTTACATTTCATTATTACATACACTATTAACTTATGAGTCCAGAAATACCACTTAAAATACAGTTTAACATGTTGAAAAGTACATAAAGGCATAAAAGTGTGTTTCTAAAGGATAGTTGGAAAAAACAATGATAAAAACCTCAAAAAAAAATCTTTTAAATTTTTTCCCAAATGATTTTACAAGTCTTTAAGTTCTTATCCCACTGTAAAGAAACCAGTACACAAGCATCCATAGGCAATAAATTATGGATTTTTTTAATGCAAAAACAAAAAAAATGTCAAATTCCAGCCAATGAATCCACATACAAATATGAGTCCTTAGTCCTACATCAATAGAAGAGTCTTTTACAGTTTCCCTTAAAATAAAACATGTCAGATGTATGTGTGTGTGTATATATATATATATATATATATATATATAATTTTTATAATTCACTGCCTTAAAAAGGTTTTGGGTTAACTGACCCAATGTCAAAAGAGAGGGTTGTATTATATAACTATTTTGGTACCCAACGTATTTCTTGTAATTTTGTGTATCCACTACATTATGCCATAATCTAAAGCATTCAAATGGTTCCATACATCCTGACTCATGATATTATTTAGGAAAGGTAAATTCTGACCAATATCTGATACCTGAGAGCAAATAAAAACCAGAAGAGTGAGCAGTTACAGCCTGCTTGACTTCGTTCACAAAAGCGGTTTTAACTTTCTGAAAGTTACCAATTCTTTTCCTTGGATCCATAGACAAATATTTAATCAGGATTCTACCTCCACTTGCTCTGCTTGACAATCTCAGCAGGAATTATCAGGTTCTAGAGCTATATTGTTTTTCAAAGTTATGACAATAGTTTTGACAGTTTCAAAATATATCATTAAGACTCATTTTGTTGGCAAGGCTTCCTGAGGTTTAACATCTTCTTTTCCTCGAGTTGGGAGTTTCAAAGAATGCTCAAATGTCCATACTATATTTAGGTAATTCCCCTACTATAAGGTTGAAGGTTCCTAATTGTTCAGGTTTGCTAGTCATAGAAGAGAAAGAAAGGCTTGAGAAGGGTAATGCAGTTGTCTTTTCCCTTGTATCTTAAAGATATGGTAATTAAGTCCAAGAACTGTATGTGTGTATATACATATATGCATACAAATATATATGTATATGCACACACATCCTCTGTCAGATACCATTATTTGCTATCTCATTTAATTGCCCAAACATGCAATTATAATCCCCATTTGATGGATGAGTAGCTGACTAATCTGAAGATTGAATAACTTACTTAAGTACAGGAAGTAGCAGAGATAGGTTTTAAACCTACATATGAAGACTGAAGCCCATACTCTCTCCCTTATGACATATCCCCTACTAAGCTAAACAATGTTTAAGTAACTTGGGTCTGTACATAAGGCTTTGATACCTTGAAGATGTCTTCTATCTCTGTTTCGAACCAGTTACATGTCTTAGAGAGAGGTTAAAAGTAGTTAAATGACCCTGGCAAAATACTGAATTGAATTTGTTATGTATTTTAAACCATAGAAAAACAGTCTAAGGCTATGCATCTAATTTAACAGAGTTGGAGAAAATATTAGGGTAAGTAAAAAATAAAGTGTGTGTGTGTGTGTGTGTGTGTGTGTGTGTGTGTGCGCGCGCGCACACATGCGAGTATGTGTATATATAGAGATAGAGATGTGGCTATAGATATAGACATATAGAGAGCACCCCTTACATATTATAAATAGAGTGCGAAGCCAGTTACATCCTGGCCAAATACATAGAGTTTTACCTAATGATCACTCAAAAATGTTACAGAGAATTTAAGGAATTATTTGTCAATAAAAATCTTTAAATTGTTTCTTTAAATATAAAGTATGAGTATTATATTATGGGTCACAGGTTATGACAGATTCAAAAAACATGGCACATCAAACTATGCAGAATATATTTTGCTTCACATGTGAACAATCAAGTCAACAAAATAAAATTGTAACCAAGTCTCAAAATAATGGTGTTTCCTGCTTTGCCTTTTTAATCTCAGGGTTTGTTCTTGCTATTGTTTGTTTCTTTACTTCTCTGTGACTGTCTTCATTTGCTTAACCAACAGTCACGTTTCACATTTCACTTTGAAGGAAACAATGTCAGTCTCAGACCCCAATCCCTAAACTCCAGCTGAGCTCTGCCAAGTCCACCATTAGTCAGGCAGCTTTTCCTGGCTTGACATTACCAAGGTTATGCACTCTCCTGCCACTTTCCTCTTCCCAGTTGTCCCGAGAAAGTTTGAATACTTTGTTGGCCCAGCCAAGTACAAACCTTTGTATGTAATTATGGTTTGGTGAATGCAGGGGATCAAGCAGCATCCTGGTGGGAATTAGAAATCAGCCTGGTCAGTAAAGCACGATCTACTAATTATCTCTAATGCTGGTTTTTCTGGAAGAAAATAATCATAGTTCTTTTGATAAAAGGAAAATAAAATTGCCTGAACTCCCTTCTGCTGTCTTATTTCAAAAGTAGTTGGCAATTTTAGGCTGTTTCAATGTTACCTATTTTGAAAGTTGTAAGTCTGAATTATACTTTAAAATTGAGTATAGTTTACAATAATGATATGTGCTAGATAGCCTGCATTAAACTCATTGTAATTAATCTTGTGTTCAACAGTACTGAAAACAAGCTATGAGAAATACTATATTTATATTCTAATATGTTTAAGACTATGATACTCTTTTTTTTAAGATTTTATTGGGGAACTGGGGGAGGCGCACAGCATTGGGGAATCAGGGAAGGGGAACAAACAAGCTGTTCTTTTGTTCTTCAGTCTAGTTGTGGAGGACGTCGCTTCACTGGCCCATGTTGGTATTATCATTGCGCTCTTCCCGGGTGTGGCAGTCGCTCACCAGCCATTGGACAGCCGCTCACAGCAGCTCACGGCAGCGCATGAAAGCAAACGTCAGCTTCCAGCCAGCCCACTGCAGCCTACACAGTTGCCGGTCACTCACGGCAGCCCAGCTCCAGGTTGAGCTGTTGTTCACCATTTTAGCTGTAGAGGGCACAGCATCACTGGCCCTAATGTGGGATCTGAACCAGGTCCCTACTGCTCAGAGCTGGCCTCTCAAGCCAACTCTTAACCAACGTACCACTTGGCCGGCCCAAGACTATGATACTTTTTAAACTATAAAATGTTCCAAAGGTTTGTTTTTTTGTTTTTTGTTGGAAATAATCATAGATTAACTTATATGTTGAAAATTCACAAACCTGAACCTAAAACAAAGACACAATTTAAGGTTTAAGTAACAATTAAAATTACATAAGCTATCTTTCTATTAATTTCAGCATATTTGAATGAAGGTACTAGAAAGGAACCAAACACCATAGGTTTCTATAATATATATACGTGTGCGTGTATATATATATATATATATATATATATATATATATATATATGTATATATATATATATATATATATATATGTGTGTGTGTGTGTGTGTGTGTGTTTGTGTGTGTGTGTGTATACAAACACACACACATACACAAATGGGGACACCAAAAAAATGTATACACATGACTTGTATTCATCTTTTGTTATCAGTATACAGAGGGTGCCAATAAAAAATGTATACACATTTTAAGAAAGGAAAAAACTGTATTAATTGTAATGTTCAGCATATACCAGGAACAAAACACAAATACGAGTCACGTTTGACTTCTGCAATTACAAGAGGCGCTCAAAGTGGTTACCATCAGCGTCCAGACACTTCTGATTATGGTGAACTACTGCTTGAGCATAGATAACATCTCTTAAATGTATATATATATATATATACATATATATATATTTGGCACCCCCGGTATATTGACTATTACAATGTTAATACAGATTTTCCCTTCTTAAAATGTGTATACATTTTTTTGGCACCCTCTGTATATATAATCTACATGTCTATATGTGTCTATGTTTATATCTATCTATGTATATAATGTACATGCAGTTTTTATGTCTCCATATTTTGGATGTGGGCCTGTCTTTATAAAATTATGACATTAAAAAGGTCACATATGAAAAACCCTCAACTAATATCATACGTAATGGTGAAAAACTGAAAGCCTTTGCTGTAAGATCAGGAAGACAAGATACCCCTTCTCACCCTTTCAACCTAGTATTGGAGGTCCTAGACAGAGCAATCAGGCAAGAGAAAGAAAGAAAAGCCATTCAAATTGAAAATGAAGAAGCCAAATTGTCACTTTTTGCAGATGACATGATTCTTTATATAGAAAACCCTAAAGACTGCACCAAAAAACCATTAGAAACAATGAAGAACTACAGTAAAGTTGCAGGATACAAAATCAATGTACAAAAATCTATTGTGTTCTTATATACTAACAAAGAAATTTCAGAAAAAGAAAAAAACAATATGGCCTCAGGGATAGAAAAGACAGTTTGGGGAATATAATCAATAATGTTGTAAATATTTTTTAGGGGGCCAGTTGGACTCATGTCTTGTTAGGGAGACCACTGCACAGACAGTGTAGAGGCCTGACCCACCGCACTGTATTTGATGTTGAATAATATTGTATGTCAACTACAATTATATATACATATAGTCACAGGATGTGGAGCAGAGTGTGGAAATGGAGTCAATGGAATTGTAATAGCTAAGTATGATATCGGGGGTGGAAGGGCAGTGGATGGGGGGAGTGGGAGGGGGGTTGTTACTTTGTGAGGGGTGAAAAGGATGACTATTTCATTGTTCTGTATACATGAAACTAATAATAAAAAAGAAAAAAAATCATTTTGCAATTGCAACAAAAATAATAAAATACCAAGGAACAAATTTAACAAAAAATGTGAAGGACCTGAAAATGATAAGACATTATTAAAAGAAACTGAAGGAGACACAATGGAATGGAAAGATATTTCATGTTCATGGATTGGAAGAATCAACATAGTTAAAATGGCCATATTACCCAAAGTAATAACACAGATTTAATGCAATCCCAATCAAAATCCCAATAGCATTTTGAAAACAAATACAACAAAAAACCATCAGATTTGTATGGAATCATAAAATACCCTGAATAAAGCAATCCTGAGAAAAAACAAAAAACAAAAACAAGGTTGGAGGTATCACACTCCCTGGCTTAAATTTATACTACAAAGCAACAATAATTAAACCAGCATGGTATTGACAGAAAAACATTAACACAGACCAATGGAATTGAGAACCTAGAAATAAATCCACATATATATGGGCAGATAATTTTCGATAAAGGAGTCAAAAACATACAATGAGGAAAAGAGAGCCTCTTCAATAAGTGCCACTGAGAATATTGAAAAGCCACAGGCAAAAAAAAAAAATGAAAGTAGACTGCTGTCACCATATATCAAAATTCACTCAAAATGGATAAAAAATCTAAGCATAAGTCCTGAAACAACAAGTTGTATAGAAGAAAGCATAGGTACTAAACTTATGGATGATGGATTCAGAGAGGATTTTATGAATTTGACCCCAAAGGCTAGGGAAGTAAAAGCAAAAATAAATGAATGGGATTATATAAAATTAAAAAGCTTCTGCACAGCAAAGAAACCATCAACAAAACAAAGAAGCAACCAACTGAACGGAAGAAGAAATTTGCAAACAACACTTCTGATAAGAGGATAATATCTAAAATACATATTTAAAAAAAACTCATACAACTCAACAACAAAATACACAATCTAATTTAAAATGAGCAGAGGGCCTGAACATACAGTTTTCCCAAGAAGACACACAAATATCCAACAGATATATTAAAAAATGCTCAAGTTCAATAGCTATTAGGGAAATATAAATCAAAACCACAATGAGATACCACCTCACACCTTTAGAATGACTTTTATCAACAAGACAAGTTATCACAAATGTTGGAGAGGCTGTGGAGAAAGAGGACACACATACACTGTTGGTGGGAATGTAAACTGGTACAGCCACTATGTGTATGAAAAACAGTATGGACGCGCCTCAAAAAATTAAGAATAGAATTACCATATGACCCAGCAATCCCTCTTCTGGGTATCTACCCAAAAAATCTGAAAAGATTTATCTGTAAAATATATTATGTACCCATGTGTTCATTGCAGCGTTATTCAAGGTGGCCAAGACATAGACACAACCAAAGTATCCTTCGATAGATGATTGGGTAAAGATGTGGTACATATATGCAATGGAATCTACTCAGTTATAAGAAAAGATGAAATACTGCCATTTGTGACAACATGGATGAATCTTGAGATTATCATGCTAAGGAAAATAAGTCAGACAGAAAAAAGTCGAGAACCATGATTTTATTAATGTATGGGCTATAAAGCTGAAAGCAACGAACAAACAAGAGAAACAAACCCTTATAGACACAGACAACAGTTTAGTGGTTGCCAGAGGGCAGAGGGGTAGGGTAGAAGAGGGGAAAGGGGGTCAAATATATGATGATGGAAGGAGAATTGACCTTGGGTAGTGAACACACAATGCGATATATAGATGATGTATTATAGAAATGTACACTTGAAATCTATATAATTTTATTACCAATGTCACACCAATAAATTTAATTTAAAAATTGTGACATTTATGCAGTGACTTCTGTCAGCAAACAGATCATGTAAATTATAAGGTATAAATTATGACACAATTTGTATCTAGACTCTAAGCATACTAAGGGTTAGAATACTGTTTTAGTCACTTTATATAGCTGGCACAGAAAAGTCCAAACATTATTGATAACTGATATTAAGTACTAGCCAACATTATAGAAGATATATATTTTACAATATTAAACAGAAAATTGAAAACTATATTTTAATGCTAGAGCTCTTCAAGAATTTAACAAATGGTTACTCTGTGAGGTGAAATGGCAGTTATGTGAGGCAATAGATATGTTCATTAATTTCATTGTGGTAATCGTTATACAAGGTATGCTTATACCAAAATATTACGTTGTTCACTTTAACGACATAGAATTTTTTATTTGTCAATCATACCTCAATGAAGCTGAAACAACAAAAAGAAAAATAATTTACCAATACACAAAAGGTATAAAAATGATGAGGCATATCAACCTGCGATTCAGTATCTGTTCTCATCGGAGGTTCAATCTCATTCTAAGGTTATTGAGTAATGTCAGTTTTCACATTCCACAGGGTAACTGAGATTTAGTGATATAGGAGGTTTTATATCTATGTTATAGAGCAATTTCATCAGGAATAACTGGCTGGTTGGAATATCTAATTATAGATTTTTTTTCTATATTAGACTTATTTTTAATTAGAAAAGGAACTTATGAATGTCCTCACAAATCAAACTAAGATTGGGAAATGTATAAAGAAAATTGTTAATAATCTTTAATCAATATTAAAAGTTTAATGTTTATTTTCCCACTATGGCGTATTGTTCTACACACTGCTACATAATGTTTTAGAGCTTGATTTGAGTAAGAGATCTTCCAGATTGGGCCCCTGATAGATGCTTTTCAAATTTAAATTTCATTATTGACCAAGTGATATTGCACACATCTGAGGAGGAGTATGACAAACAGCAACACATCTTAAAGAACCATGGGGGACATACAACATTTGTCAAGCTGGCAGATGGTGATGTCACTTGTTATTATAAACCAACAAAAACCAAACAGAAAGTTCAAGATAGGCAATATGATTTATAAACTAGTGGTAATGCTGACCTCATCTGGGCTGTTAGTTTGACAGAGGGCTAGGAATTAACTACATGATGAATTTTATTTTCTTCTTGACAAGAAATGCAACTGGGTAAAAGATATGAACATGACCATATTGCGACACTAAGAGTCTACAGAGTGCCTCTTCAACTGACAGGTGAAACACAGGTATGGAGCCAGGCAGATGAGGATTATCTCTGCAGAGCAAGGCCAGTGAAAAAATGCTATAATTTATAGCCTATACTGTTCAGCTTTATAGTGTCAAATGTTGTTTTCTATATATGCCATTTGGTTGCTTCAGTTCCATCCCAATCTTTTAAATTCACAGCAAAACTAGAGAAAATGGGGGCTTCATGATTGCATGATTTTAATGTCTAGCAAATTAAAAACCCATTAATAGGTATTAATAGATAGTAAACCCTATTAACCCATTGTCTTATGACCTGTTGTATGGTATTTATTATACAAATATACAGAATACATTGATTAGCCATCAAAGTTTCTTAAATCCCAGAAGCCTTAGTGTTCATACCTATAAAATTGGCTATAAAAACCGTGTTTCTCTCAGACTTTTTATGATGTTTGAATGAGATATGTTGTTTGAATAAAATATTAATGATAAACACTTATAAGTGGTTACTACATATTATGCATTTTATATACATTACTTAATTTAATACTTATAACACCTATATGTAGGTTTCATTATTATGCCCATTTTATAGATGAGAACCCTGAAGCACTGAGTAGTTAAGTAACTTGTACAAGGTCTTGGAGACTAGAAGTCAAATCCAGCCAGTCTGCGTCAAATTTCGACATTTCCAGCCAAAACACCACACTGCTTGTTATTAATTTAACTGGTCACCCAGCCTTCAGTCTTTTCCTTTTCCAATCTATCCACTATATGTCACCAAAATTACCATTCTAAAATATAATCCTAACCCATTATTTCTTTATAACTTTCAATGTGTTTTCACTAAATCCATACATACAAATTCCTCCTCACATCTGAAAATGCCCTTCGCCTCTGGTTGGAGATATCATTCCACTCACCCAGTAAGCTTGCAAACACAGCCTAAGTTTCATAATATCGACAACACATTTTGATATGTAGATGATGTAATATAGAATCATACACTTGAAAGCTATATAATTTTACTAACTATTGTCACCTCAGTACATTTAATTAAAAAAATGAAAGAAAGAAAAAACGAATGCATAAAAAAATTGACAACACATTTTTCTCACATACTTCTACAGCTTTCCATGTCCGGTGCATACTTCATGGAATGAACTTCCTACTATGTACCAGACAAACAATATCTAGTCTTCAAGGTTCTGATCAAACTTTAGTGAATCCTGTCAGTTTCGAATGAGAGCAGAGTAGCCTCCTCTGGGCTGCCTACCTCTCAGGTTAATTAAACTTGTTCCAGTCATATCCTATTATGTCACAATTATGAATTTTCAGGGCTGTCTCCCTCACTGGACTGTGAGTTCCTCCAGGATGAGAACGAAGTTTGATGTAGGTTTAGGTGATAAGTGCCTGATATCGGGCAAATATTTGGCCCTCAAAAGCATTTATTCAATGTCCACTTGTTTTCCATATGAAAATCAGTTAAGTACCATATTAACAGCCAGTTGAACAGATTAACTCAATAAACACGAATGGCTGCCAGGCACTATGATGAATATGAACAGGTGTGAACCACACACGACCCTGCCCTCAAAGAGGTGGTGGAGTGACACAGGCACATTTCTAGTTAACTGATACATTTTACTAACATGGTCATGCACGGGGCATTAGGTGAGCACAGAATAGAGACAATTAGCCCAGCCTGAGGAGGGAAGGAGAGAGCATGGATATTAACGCTGTATCCCCCCAAATTGCCATTAAAACTTCAATTACTAATGGAGTAGAATGCTTTGCGTCTAGCAGCTGCATCTACCCACATCTTGATTAGTATGACCGTCAGCTAGATTGTTACTTAGTTCCATCATGATCTGAGATCCAAAGGTGTAAAGCAGTTGTAACTAGTCCGGTTCAAGTGTTCATTGCATGATAGTCCAAAATAGAAATGGCAAGTTGTTTAAAAATTTAGAAAATTGGCAAACTCATCAATTAATGCTGTCAATAATGCTTAGTTTCTCCTCATAAAAAAAAAAGAGTAGTAAAAAAACCCAAAACTAAAACAAGCCCCACTGGGCCACAGATTTACTTAGTTATTTCTCATATCTGAAATATATGTAGATGACATTTTTGTTTTGAGAGTTTTTTTCAGAGACCTGGACAACCACAGCACTATAGCCAATCCGTTATATATTCCCTCTCTGTCCATATTCTAGAAATCCACATATTTACATGTTCTACTATGGCTTCTAAACCATGAATTTTGTGAAAGCAGCCCTCTCATCAGGGTATTGCTCTCCGTGCCAAGAACTATATCTCACGCGTGTTACCCTCAGCACAATCGCTGCGTGGTGAGTGGATATAATTACAAACGTAAAAGTTCGAATTTCACTTTGTAATTCTTAGATTGCAGTGAAATAAAAGGAGGATTTATAGAATTGGAATTCAATGGGTCTTGGCTACATTAAAATTTTCTCTATAATAGCTCATAAATTAGAGAACTTCTACATGCCCTTGTTCTCCTGCAGTCTATTTTCAAGACAAAAGCCAGTGTGATCCTCTTAAAATATTCTCAGATCATGTCACCCCGCTGCTCAAAATTCTCCGATGGCTCTCCATCTCAGAATAAATGTAATGAATGCCCTGAACTCTCTACTGCGTGCCTCATCACCGCTTCTCACCAATTTGACCTCGTCTTATGTAACTCTCCCTGAACTCGCTTCACTACAGGCTCATGGGTTCCTTGCTGATTCTTGAACACAGCAGGCATGCTCCTGCCTCAGTGGTTTTACAGGTTCTGTCTTCGCAGCCTGGAAAACTCTCCCCAGATACCTGTGTGGCTCACTCCCTTATTTCCTTCAATTATTTACTCAAAGCGAATCTCCTCGTTAAGACCTTTCTAACCACCTGATCTAAATTTACAATCGCACCATTACCATGTGTTCCAAACCTTCCACTTTTTGCTTTTTTTTTTCCTCCTTAACACTTATCACTCTCTAACATATTATGTATATTGCCTTCTTATTTTGCTTCCTGTCCTCCCCACTGGAATGTGCGCTCCATGAGCCTGGGAGCTTTCCCTTTGGTTCCGAGCAGATACTCAGTGCCTAGTACAGTGCTTGACATATTGAAGGGGCTCCATGTAAACTGCTGAAAGACTGAATAAATCACAATAATGATGATATTTTTTAAAGTAACAAGTGTTAAAAATCAGGAAGGGCACTTGCTTGCTACTATAGAGGTTTGTAGATGTTATTTTAACTTGAACTAGTTGTATATTCATTACTAAAGTTGGTTCACGATCTTCAAAAAAATCAGACCAAAGGGAATTAATAAAGAATACTAATCCTTAATCTTATCTATCTTATACTTTGCTAGAAGGGTTATTCACAGAATGAACCCACAAAACTGTATTCTTGTGTATAATCTTGAGGAATTATGAAAGGGAAGAAGACAAAGATGTCCTGAGGGGACATCCCACCTCAGGCATGGGTGGTCTTTAATCTGGGCTTGCAAAGTATCTTATGCATAAGGTGGTTCCGTTTCCAGTTTTTTGAGATACCTCCATACTGATTTCCATAGTGGCTGCACCAATCTGCAATCCCACTAATAAGCAAAGTAAACAGAAATAGTCTCAGAGATATAGCGAAAAAACTGATGGTTGCTGCATAGATGGGAGGGGCATGGGGATGAGAGAGGAGGGGAGGGGATTAGACAGCATAAATTGCTAAATACAATATCGCCATGGGGATATGAAAGGTAGTTTGGGGAATATAATCAATAATTTCGTAAAGATTTTGTATGGTATCAGATGGGCACATGTCTAATTAGGGAGACCACTTCATGTGTGGTGTAGATGCCTGACCACTACATTGTACACCTGAAGCTGAAGCTGAATATTGTATGTCAGCTATAATTTTATATATATATATATATATATATATATATATATATATATATAGTTACAGGATATGGAGTGCAGCATACGGAATAGAGTCAATGGAATTGTAATAAATATATACAATGTCAGAGGGGCAATAGATTGGGGGAGGGGGATCATCACTGTGAGGGGTGCAATGTCTAACTATTACATTGTTTTGGACACCTGAAAATAATAATAAAAAGTACCTTATGCATTATTGAGAAAATGTGAGTTATCCAATTTTCCTGATCTTATGCTAAGTATCATTAGAGGAACTTGCACTGCTCTCACAGTGCCCTGGCACTACATCACTTACTACAACCTTGACCGGAATGCATAGAGGGGAAAACTCCCTAAACGACTAAGGTTAAATATTCCACCAGTAGAAAGGGATGAAAGTTTAAAACAAAAATTCAGGGTCATTTTGGCAGAAAGTGAAGAATGTATCCCCTGCCCATCTGAGATTCATATCTGCTACATGTGCACTATTTTATTTTCTCTCTTAAACAATTCTGTATAGGAGGATCTATTATTTTCCCTGGTTTACAGTTGAAAAAAATGATGCCCAGAGAGGTTAAGTAACTTGCCTGAAGATCTGACTGGTTCCAATGTTCTTTTTTTTTTTTTTTTTTTTTTAGCTGAGCCATCCTGCTACCTATTGGCAGCTCAGTGGCTGCTCAGCTTGGGCTGGACTCGAACCGCTGTTGCTCAGAGCTCAAACTCTTGAGCGAGCTCTTAACCAACTGAGCCACTCGGCTGGCCCTAGTTCCAATGTTCTTAATCTCTGCATCATACAGTTTCAAGTCTTGCCAATTTTGTACTACTAAATATTACATAGTTTTGAATTACTATTTTGCTTCCCACGGTTTCCTGAACGTACTGAAACAAGAAGGTAAGAAAATAAAGCCTTTGCAAAATTATTCCTTAAATCATTATTATTTTTTTACATTGATCTAATGCTTGCACCAAAAAATGAAAAGAAATGAATAAAGATCTCCTCCATGATGTAAATTCTAATCCTTCATTTCCTTTTGAAATGGGGCATAATAAAACAATCAAATGATACAAAGATACAAATGTACACAGTTGTATAAGGGAAGACTATGTTTCCTGAATTCCAAACTAACCTTTGCTGCTTAGCAACTGACCAATTTGATTCCTCTGTCTATACTTCATTTCTTTTAATCTATAAAAAAGAGTATCATAGTAGCACCTACTTCATGTGGCAGTTTGCAAATTAAATGAGTTAACATACGGCAGATGCACAGAGAGAAGTGGTTGCACCTAGTGGGGACTTCAAAGTATTGTCTAGGTTTTAAAGCAGGCACTATTTCAAATCATTTTTTTTTCTCATATCTTGGAAATAAGGGTAGAACTTTCTAGGTCTATGCAAATCACATTTTGTCATGTTGTATTTTAAATGGACTTCCATAAATGGTTAAGGAAAATTAAAAAGGTTTTATTTACATTAATAATTCCTAAGTTTACAATCATGAAGACTCTAATTAAGTGTGGCATGCTCCAAGAGAAAATTCACTGTTCTGAAAGTACAAAGTAAATAAATTAGTTCTAGGTGACATGCAGGACAAATTCCATACTCTGAGCCTAAAAGAGTTGTAAGAAGCTGAGGCAGCCTGATTCCTGAAGCAAATCTTAAACCACAGGCCTGGAACTTGGCTTCCTCAGTTAGGGGCTTCTGTCAACGGAGCATTTTCAAAAAGCACGCAAGAGCAACCCAGGCTTGAGGGTACATATTCACAGAGTGTTTTACCCTTTGGTTAGTCAACTAGAGCATAATGGAGGGGATAAAGAAACATTAGCTAAAATTTCATTGGTCATTTGCTTCCATCCATCTTGACAATGTTGAATGACCAAGCTGATGAGGGATGTGGAAATTGATCCTCTAGAAAAGAAATCCATTAAGTGACATAGCCTAGGAGAAAGACATTGGCAATCTCAGGCACAGGATTTTATTTATCTGTCACTTCTTAAAGAATGTGTTGCTTTTGTGTGTTGCTGTGCATTGTTTCTCATCTGACTTTTTATACCTGTTCTTAGCCAAAAAGCCAAAAGCAATCATCTCATTTTTTATCAAGAAAAGAATGCTAATTGAGATGCTGTTTATCCCAGGAGGAAAGACACCACAGAAAGAAAGAAAAAAAAATAAGAAAAAAAAAAGGAAAGATGAAATCTATTCTCTTGAAACATTCGCACATAAATTCTACTTACTAATGTTTATTAGTGCTTATATTGCACATAATATAAACTTGGAGTATCTTACCTCCTTAAGAATTCTAAGATGTAAGTTATTGTTGCACAGATGAAGAAACTGAGGCATGGATATGTTAAGCAAATTGCATAAGACCAAACATTAGAGGAGAGTTTTAAAACCGAGATTTTCTGAATTTCAAGGCTATATACTCTTAATAGTCATGCTCTTGGGAAAAAATGTTTGGGGGTATGAGGCTGTTAGATTTAGGACTGTGTGTCTTTTCTTTTCCTTTTTCTCATTTTCTGGCAGTGGTACTGAAGTTACATAGACGTATTAATGATTGTCAGTTTCCATCTAGTTCCTGGGTTACCTTTCTATGGACTTTGAAATGGCAAAGGTGGGTGGTTACATTGAAGATTGATCAGATTGCCTCTCATTTTTAACAAGGCCATGAATTATACATAGACATGTAAGGGCTCTCTGCACTACCTCGTTTTTCACAGAATTATGTGAGAGAAAATCACCTTTCATCAGAAACCAGTGCAGTTTTCCTAAGACAAAGCTGTGACCTGTATCTGTGGGTGAAGACCTTGTGGATTTTTAGTGCAGCAACATATCCCTACCTTTAAAGTATTGTGCCTAGATGATGATCACAGAGCCCAAGGATTAAAGATTCCTTTTTGCCAAATGACTGGCTGAGAACAGTGTGCCAACACTCCAAGGGGTAATTAGCCTTGTAAAAGGTGATTTAATGAGATATCTAAAATGAACTTTCTATTCCACATCCATTTGCTAACGGAGAGGAGCTTCCAAGAAAAGGTGATAACTGCTTCTTGCCGATTACTAAAGGTTTTGAAGAGCAGCAGATTGAGCAAGGAAATGGTGCCCAGGAGACAGCTGCACCACAGAGTGTCTATGACTTGGGTAGATAAAGGGAAAACAGAACAGAGACTGTGATATTTCTAAACCAAAGTAGAAGTAAGAGCATATTTTCACGCAAGCATCTTATCACTGATTATGGCTAAGGGGATGGATTCAATTATGGTTCCAGCAAAGAGAGCTCCGTGTGGTTTGTCTGGCTATCAATGAGCAGTGCAAAGGACTCCAGACTTTCTCATCACTGACTGTAATGGGCTTCCTCTCATGTATTACTCACAGGTGAGCCTCCCTTTCTCTTATTTTCTGTTCGTAAAAAATTAACAACATGGAAGTTTTCCTTCTATTCCTCCATGACTGGCTGCACGAACAGGCGGCACCCTCTGCGAGATGGAAGGATCGCATGGTTATCCAGCAGCTGCACCTCGTTCAAAATATCAGCATGAATTAACATGCCTATTTTCTTTACAGAATGAGGCTGTAGACAACCACTTTGCCTTCCCCCCCCAGGTTGACACTGTGCAAACAAATGTTTGAAATTAGACAAGTGTTCTTTATTCTGAGCAGACTATGAAAAAAAAAATCACAAATCCTGGTATATGAGCACATAAACATTTCACCATTTCCCAAATATACAAGTAGTGTGAAATGGCTGTAATAAATACAAATGTTCATAGCTAGCTGTACATAAGATGGGGGCCAACCATATTACAGCTGCATGCCTTCTTGCATTTTATCACAGCACTAAAATATGCAGTTCTTTCCCTTGAAAAAGCACTGTTAGAGGCATTATAAAGAAATAAACCACAGTGTGATCTGAGCAATTATCACCCTGGAGGGAAACACAATGATGCAATTGAACAGGAATAGCTATTTAGACAATCGGACTCTACTAGTTCACTATCAGAGCCAAGGGGCCTAATTCATCACCTGGCCTCAATTTTAGGAGAATTCCATTCTGTTTGAGGACTAAAGCAGTTGGGAGACTTAACGAGAAAGCCTATTAAGCACAATAAAAAGCTGACTATAAATAGAGGTAACTACATTAGAGTAATAATTAGATGTTCATGAAGCGATGAGGCATATGTTAGGTTGTGCTAGTGCTTGTAATGCTTTTTTTGGTGAATGCATTTCACTATGTTTTTAATCTCTCTAATATCAATATTTAAGTTTAAGGATGGAGCTGCAGTGCTTCTCGGGAAACTACATCAAGTTGTAGTATCCTTTTTATGATGAGGCAATGTCCCAAATCTTCCAAGTCCTTCATGTAGGACATTTTCATATTTAAAACCATTATCTTGGGTTGCACCATACCTATATTTGTCATAGCCTCTCATTTTTGAAAACTCCCATTATTTTGGCTTTTACAATGAAACAAATAAATCCACCACAGAAGAAAATATATACAGCACCACTACACTCTCCAGTTCCTTAAGAAAAAAGAAGAAAAAAGCAATTCACCATTTCTTAAAAGCATTCTCTTCATAAAACAAAGTACAATATTTGGCAGATGTTTGTCTCATAGGGATGCCCTCAAACATCAGCTATAAAAAACAAGAGTGAGAATTTGCTAGATTGGGAAAATTACTTCAACTGGAGGAGTAGAGCACTTAATAAAATAACAGCTGCACATGAAAAACAAATATTAAAGATGATACAGAAAGAAACACTTTCGGAGTCACAGAGTGAGTTAACACATTAGAAAAAACCAGGTATGCTATTGCATTCTTTTGAACAGTGTCTACGATTCTTCTTTCAAATGTTACAATAAATGCTATCAGGGAGTAAAGAAGGCTCACTTCTGATTTCCAGAGTAAATAATAGGAATGATTTGAACACACACACACACACCTCTTACCATTAGAAATACAGTACTATTGGATTAAGGAGGAGTTAAAGCAGCCTCCAAACTAACAAACTACCCTAGATGTGCTGATATTGAATCTTTATTCTGCAAGGAATGCTCTAAAAATATAATTCCTTCCCCATCTTATGATTTTTCTGTCCTTTATTTGGAGAAAAATACATTATCACTATTTTCAGAAGATATGATTTCCTATGCAGGAAATAAAAAAAAAGCATCTACAGATAATTACTAGAATTAGAATACGAGGGTAGCAAGTTTGCTGCATACAAAAGCAAATGGTATTTATATTCAGTAGCAACATTTGAAGATGACATGTTGATAAAAGATATATTCACAATAGCAATGTCTTTGTCAAATAATTAGAAATTCGCAAGACCCCTACACTGGAATTCATAAATGTGACTGAGAGAAATGACCAATCTAAGTGAATACAGGGATAGACCAAGTTCACAAACTGCAAAACATAATTCTTCCCAAATTGATTATGAATTCAATGAAAAACCAATCAAAATACCTGTTAGTATTTTCCCTATTTTTGTTATCCTACATATTCTGAGACTAAATATATAAATAACCACAAGAAGGGAGATTTATTTTCATATGTATATTTTTTAACTAACCCTTATAGAATTGCTGCTCTGTGTCAGGCATTGTTCTCAGTGCTTTACAAATATGAATTCATGTAATCATCATAACAGTCTCGTGGGCTGGGTGTTATTATCCCAATTTAGTCATAAGGACGCCAAAACACAGACAAACTAAGTAACTTGCTGGGTAAAGCTGAACCCCTACAAAATAAATTGCATTATTTATTCTTATTGGTTGAGGGAATAACAAATCAAGTATGGCTTTAAATCAAATTATCTCCTGAAATTCACCCTCCCCCACCCCTTTCAACTGGTAATGTTATTTGGATTTAAAACGTGACATAAATCTTTGTGTGATTATAAATTCTTAGCACCACAAAATATGTGGCAATGTTTCTGAAAGTGCACCCGCTTCCCTTATCCTACATCACGGCTGAGACAGAAAAGTTTCTTTGCAATCCTCTTCCACCTGACAGGGCTTGCTCCTCATTCACCCTTATACAAGGAGGCAGTCTTTTGGTTTTCCAGCTTTTTGCTGAGATCTCACATTAGATCCCCTACACTTGGCCAGCTCTAGGTGTTTATCTCCTGCCCTCTGTGTCTCAGGAAGCCTCTAAAGCAGAAATACTGGTCATGAGAATTCAGCATAAGCCCTTAGGATGAAAGCAATCTTGCTGCTCACTCAACTCCCATAGTTGCAAGTCCCGTTTTATTTCAGGACTCTTTGGTGTGTGTGTGTGTGTGTGTGTGTGTGTCTGTTCCTAGCAGTGCATTTGAACAGATTTTTAGAAACATCTTTATCTAGCGTCTTATTGTTTCAATGAAACTTGCGCAGGATATCTAATCCATCATACTAGTGGAAAGGGAACCTCATTCTATCTTAGTGAGAGAACCTGAAACATGAATGGACTTTCATAAAACATTGGCATTAATGACCTGGTGCAATGGGACGCATATGACTAAACTTCCACACCTCTCCCTAAAATGCATCTTGATTCACCAGCAGTCTCTTCTTTTTTTTTTTTTTTTTT
>NW_017731717.1:1410139-1420303 GCF_001890085.2 Hipposideros armiger
TGAATCCGTTCCCACACTCTACTCCGTGTCCCGAGGTTATATGTATATATAATTATAGTTGACATACAGTGTTATTCAACATCAGTTTCAGAAATACACCAGCAGTCTCTTCTATCCTGAGTATCAAGAAAATCATTTGATTATAATGATCTCTGTTTTGCAGCATCCAATTATCTTTTTTTTAATTGAAGTTTATTGGGGTGACAACTGTTAGTAAAGTTACATAGATTTCAGGTGTACAATACTGTAATATATCATCTATGTATCCCATTGTGTGTTCACCACCCAGAGTCAGTTCTCCTTCCATCACCATATATTTGACCCCTTTTATCCTCATCTACCACCTCCTCCCACCCCCCCCGCACCCACCCTCTGGTAACACATCCAATTTTCTTTGAAAGAGGAAAGGGCAGGGAAACCATATAACCTGGCACTCTCATTCAGTGTGAAACACACTTTTCTCAGACTAGACTAATCCTTTTAGAGACACTTGGAGCTACATAGTAGACGCACAAAAATTGTAGCTATTGTGCATCAGTGGGTCCTCACTTTATATATTTCACAATACCTTGTCTTAAGAACTGGACCAAACAGTCCCCCTTCTCTATTTACTGGAATTTAGAACTTGAGTTAGTACCTCATCTTGTCCTTAGAGCATTTAATCTATTTGCCTGTTATTCTCACACTATTTTCCAACATCTGCATATAGAATATGATGCTCTACAGGGATAGTTATGCTCTGAGGTTATATAATATCAAGCACAGGAAGAAGTTTCCTATAATTTTTCCTTTTCCCCATCCAGTGTTAGCACACTGATATCTATAAACAGACTAAGTTCATCAATCTATGTCTAGAGTTTAGATCACATGACAAGATATATGCCTTGTATAGCTAAGCTTAGCATTGTCAATCAGGATTTAGGATGTGCTTATTACATGCTCAATTGCATTATACTAGGATAGCCAAAATATGGTTTTATCCGTCAATCTACTGTGGGCAAATTACATTTACATGTATAAAATTGTTTTTATAAAGTAGCTTTTATTTGGTTAATTATAAATGTACAACAGAGACTAAAGCATTTGTGATGGTTTTTGAAGCATAAAACATGTTTTCAAAAAAGCTTTTAAACAATCCTTGGTCCTTAATGAGTAACAAGTATAATTACTTAATGCACTTTTGAACTAGAACTATATGAGCAAAGTGCTCATGAGATAAAAGGGGAAAAATCAACACTGATTAAAAAAAAAACACAAAAAAACAAGAAACACAGGTGTTCTAATTAACCACTTAACAGCCGAAGACATTCATGTACAAGAATTGCTCTAAGTGAGCTCTGCCCAAGAACCCAGACATCACATCCAAGTGGAAGGCAATTCAAAGACCATTTTTTCTGATCACTCCATTTTAAAGATGAACAAACTAAGGCCAAGAGGAGATTCATGGGAACATGGTACCAGAGCCCTAATCTATTGTCTATGAACCAAAATTGTAAGAAAAGCAATATTAGGATTTTGTTAACACAATGGTCACTGAACTAAAATGTATTCTAGAGCAAGTTTCTTCTTTTTTGTCTCTTACATACATTCACAGGAAATTCTTCATTGCTTAACAAAGCAAAGGCTATACTTTTAGAAAGGGTGGTATCATAAGAGTTAATTTTTATTGAAGTGTTCTGTGCATTGAGTATTTCAATTATAACACCTTACACTTCTTTATCATAGAAGAGTTTCCTACTTAATTCAATTAAATTAATAATATAGTAAATTCTTCATATAAGAATGCCCACATTATATCAAAGGAAAACTGATAAAATTTAGTCTACTGAAGGCATATAAAACATATTTATGTTAGTTTCCCATTAATACATAATTTATTCCACAAAAGGAAGGGAGACAGTGGGTGCCTCACACAAGTGTACACTGTAGATTCTAAACATAGGAGATATTCTAACAGCCCATTCTTGCTGCTCCCACACAAAGAGCAGTGTCCTTTACACAGCATCTACATGCCTTCAGGAGAACCTTCCTTTTACATGAATACAACTCCAAGTACTTTCTCATAATGATCTATCATTATCATATATATCTGAGTATCTGCTTACTTAAATTATTTTGCATTAAAGGAACTACACTAAACTCTATAGTTTATGAGGTTGAATAGAACGTGTAGGGAAAAAAGAGTTAAATAGCCTTTTAGCTTCATTATCATAGCTTATTATTAGTTAATAACTTTTGGGTTGTTTACAGAGAAAAAAAACACACTATTAATGTTTCATCATAAACATGCAAACACAAAGAGAATCCCAAAATTTCATATTCCTCATAAAAAAAGGACCATGGGGGATAGCAAGACACAGCAAACATTTTGAGGAATGAACAAATGTTATTCTTACACATGTTTTGGCCCTTTACCATGCCATGAATAATTGCTCATATTGATACATCATTTTGCATCCATGGTAGCTATAATAATGGCTCCCACAGATGTCTAGGTCCAGTCCTTGGAACCTGTGAATATACTGCCTTACATCACCAAACAAACTTTGCACACATCTTTAAAGTTAAGGACCTCAAGATGGGGGAAATTATTATGGATTCTGGGTGGGCTCAATCTAATCACACAAGTGCTTAAAAGTGGAAAATCTTTCCCAACTGTGGTTGGTAAGAGATGGCAACACACAAGCAACACAACAATCCATTCTTGCTGGTTCTGAAATGTAGTGGCTATGTACAAAGATCTCAGAGAGGCCTTCAGAAGCTGAGAAAGCCAAAGAAATGGGTTATCCCTTAATACTCAAGAAAAAAAATGCAGCTCTGCCAACACCTTGACTTTAGTCAAGTTGTACGTCTGACCTACAAAACTGTAAGATAAATCTGTGTTGTGTTAAGCCATTATGTTTGCAGTAATCTGTTACAAAAGCAACAGAAAGTGAATATGGCACCTGATCATCAGAAAACCTAGTGAGGTGAGAGAAGACAGTTGGTGTCTCTATTACAATTGAGAGAACTACCGCTGAAATTGTTGAGAAATTTTCCCAAAGATGCATATGCTAATGGTAGTGGTATCAGGATGAAAAGTCCTATCTCCTAAAACCAGACCCAATGCACTGCTCCTCAAATATCCCATTATGGAAGAAGCATCAAAGACATACTGACTTGTTTAGAGCACTCCCCCGCAAAACAGGTAACAAAGCTATTGAGTCAATGAGGTTGTAAAACAAGATATGGAGATGAGTGAATTATGGCTGAGTAGGTAGGCTGGGCATAGTCTCAGAAGCATGAAAAAATCATTCTGTTTTGGAGGAATGCCTGGAGATCCAATGTCACTGGCCCTTGAGAAATAGTAGGGGAAAGGGATGCAGGTGATGCTGACATAATTCTCGTTGAGCGATACTGAATGTCATGGTAAATATATATGGTATATTCACCAGAAAATGGTGAGGCATCAATGGTTTTTGAACAAGAATGTGGCTTATCAAAAATGTCCATTAAAATGATAATCTTAGTGGCACAGTAAAGAAACAGCTGCAGTAGGAACACACTATAAATAGGAAACCCCAAACTAATGGAACACTGGTTTATTAGCTTCAATGAACTGTAATGAAAACTGAAGCTATGGCTAAAGTAGAGGAAATGGCAATTTTGAGATATCAAAGGAAACCAAACCAAACCCCAAAAACTGGTTTGAGGAGGAACGCTGAATGCAGAATACAGTGGGGGAAATGATATTTCATAATCTGAGACTTCTACCAATTATTTTGGGATCATTTATCAGATATTCTTTATGTAGCCTGTATAAATTCCATCAGTAGTTAACATTCCTTAAGCACCATGTTCTGGGGGTCTGCTTTAAGTGAATGTATTATCTCATATTCACCTCAAACAAATTCATGAGATAGGTACTCTTAATATGGCCCTTTCACATGCCTTGTTCCTGAGGTGCAGAAAGGACACAAAGCATGTTAATTATCACAAATGTAGTAAATAACAAAGACTGGATTCAAACTCAGAGCTATCTGAGTTGAAAGTCCAACCATTAAATTGTAGACATGTGCTTTCAGTTCCTGGCACAACGTTGTATTACACTTTGGTAAAGCTTTTGATTTCAGAGGAAGTTAGTTTTATTTTTTTCTTAAGATCAGTTACTGGAGCATCAGAGATATTTCACTCTGGTTAATCTAGCAACTGGGGACAAACATAAATTCAAGCTGGAGAATAATAAGGATCTCTTTATTCTTAGCAAATAAAATAGCCTTGAAACTAAGCTGCAAGATCTGAAACTAATGAAACTAAAAATATATAAATACCACTCCCGTGGATTCTAAATTCTCTGCTAAATTAAGTCAAAATGCTGAAATTATGGAATTGGCATAAATTGCCAAAGTTTATTTCTCCCAGAGTAAGTTTCTTTAAATACTCACTAAGCTGCTTAGTATCTTTTGGATCAAATAACTTTTATAATACACTGAAGTGATAAAATGGGATGTGTAAGAGTGAAAGTAATAAACCACATGGATGAAACGTCTCTCAAAATACTATTAGGTTTAAAAACTAAGAGAAAAACACTCAGATGAAAAAAAGACCCTAAGAAACTATTACTACAATTGACCAAGAGAAAACACTTGAGAAATAGCATGAGACATGTTTCTGAACTGAAAATGTGCTAGCTTATCTCCATCTAATTAATGCAATAAAGTAGAATGTTAATTAAAATACACTTTGAGGATGGAGCCAACATACAGCAGAAGTGGATATAGAGTTATTGAGTTGTGGATTAAAAAATACTGAGTAGCTATATTTTAAATTTCTTGAGGAATCTCCATGCTGTTTTCCAAAGTGGCCACACCAATTAATAGTCCCACCAAGAGTGCACAAGTGTTCCCTTTTTTCAACATCCTGGCCAACACTTAAATCTTTTTTTTTAGGGTTAGAGTTAAGGACAGGGTTAGGGTTAGGGACAGAGTTAGGGTTAGGGACAGGGTTAGGTTTAGAATTAGGGACAGAGTTACGGTTAGGGACAGGGTTAGGGTTAGGGATAGGGTTAGAGTTAGGGTTAGGGTTAGGGACTAGGATAGGGTTAGAATTAGGGACAGGGTTAGGGTAAGGATTAGGATTAGGGTTAAAGACAGGGTTAGAGTTAGGGACTTTTTTTTTATAATAGCCATCTTAACAGGTGTGAGATGATATCTCATTGTTTTGATTTGCATCTCCTTGATAATTAGTGATGTTGAGCACATTTTCATATACTGGTTGGTCATTTGTATGTCTTCTTTGGAGAAATGTCTATTCAGTTCTTTTGCCCATTTTAAATTAGGTTATTTCCTTTTCTTGGCTCTTGGGTTGGAGAAATTTCTTATACATTTTGGATATTAACCCTTTACAGATCTATGGTTTACAAGTATTTTCTCCCATTCCAGAGGTTGCTTTTTCATGTTGTTGATGTGCAGAAGCTTTTTAATTTGATACAGTTCCACTGGTCTATTTTTGCTTTGTTGCCTGTGCTTTTGGTTTTATATCCAAGAAATCATTGACAGGACTAATGTCAAGAAGGTGTCTCCCTATATTTTCTTCTAGGAGTTTTACAGTTTCAGTCTTACATTTAAGTGTTTAATCAACTTTGAGTTGATTTTTGTGTGTGGTGAAAGATAAAGTTCCAATTTCATTCCTTTGCATGTGGATATACAGTTTTCCCAATACCATTTCTTGGAGGGACGATCCTTTCCCCATTGTGTGTTCTTGGCACCCTTGTAGTTTACCATTGATGCATGAATTTATTTCTGGGTTCTGTATTTTATTCTATTGATCTGCATGCAATACTTACGGCTGTATACCTAAAGGAATAGAAATCGAGATGTCAAAGAGAAAACTGCACTACCATTGCAGGCTTATTCATGATAGCTTAAACATGAAAGCAACCTAAATGTCCATCAATGGATAAAGAAAATGTGGTGTACGCCTAAAAGAGAATATTATTCACCATTGAAGAAAGAAGGAAATCTCCCCATTTGCAACAAAATGGATAAGGCTGGAGGACATGCTAAATGAAATAAGCCAAACACAGAAGGACCAATACTACATAACTCCACTTATTTTAGGAATCTAAAATTGTCAAACTCACAGAATGAGAGAGAAGAATGAATGGTTGTTGCTAGGGATGGGGGCAGGGGGTAAGGGGTGTGGAGGGTGGCGTATTAGTCAAAAAGTATTAGTCAAAGGTAAAGTGTTTCAGTTATATAAAATGAGTAAGTCCTAGAGATTTACTGTACTGCAAAAAAGTTTATGGTTAACAATACTGTATTATTATAAATATTTAGAAGTTTGCTAAGAGGGTAGATCTATTAAATAATCTTATCGCACATACAAATAATAAATGAAAAGAGTGAGGGGGGCCTTTTGGAGGTGACTGATATGTTTATGGCATACTAAAACTATTTTCATATTATCATCATTATAAATAGCAAGATATGTTGATCGCACAAAAGACTCTAGATAATATTTTGAGAAATGAATAATACTTTGGGGCCCAAATCTGGCATGTGATGGTAAAATTCCCTGTACATAACTTGGTTACACTGTGGACAAAATCTACTATAGTAAGAAAAGCAATCAACCAAGCTAAAATTGCCGAAAGTTTCAACCTTATCCAATAATCTAGGATTCTGTTCTTCTGCAGCAGAGTTATTGTAGGAACAACCAAATCAATAAATGCTGAGAGTCTGGAGGATTCACATAGTTCTTCTTACACAAACAATTATTATAAAACAATAGCAACATTCATGGAAGGCCACGGTGCCAATAATTTCGGTAATTTTAAGATCCATGTGGATGATAGTCCCAATATCCTGGCAGCCAAATTCCTTATACTTCTCTATTCCACCACCTTCCTCTTCACCTTCTCCTTACCTCCTGTTTCAGAACATACCCCAATCATCAGAAAGTCTACTTCCCCCAGTTCTGTCCTTGTACCTCTCTCCCCAAATCTCTTTGGAGAACTTTTCCCTTTCCTCACTTTTAATTTCCATTTTCCCCTCTCAGTTTTCTCCTTCTCATGATTCCTATACTGAAAAAGAATTTCCATGGGAGACATTATTGTAAATTTCTCATTATAAGATACCTTCCTTTGTGAAATCTATTTAATGACATCTTTTTAAAAACACTACATAGTAAAAGTAAGGAATGTACATGACACATACAAGGAAATGTAACATTTCACAGTGATGGAGGACGACATTGCGGTAGTAAGGCTTTGGAGATTCTTCTCCATATTCTGAACTTTATTTTCATATATATNATATATATATATATATATATATATATATATATATATATATATATATATATATTTCAAAACCTTCTCTTTTATGTTACCCTCTATTTTTCCAAAAAAACAAAATTTCAAAAAATAGTCTCTAATTATTGGCTTCCATACACATTATTTGCCTAACACTCATCCTTTGACCTATTTCAGCATCATTTCTTGTTTTTCCCAGTTAATTAAAATAGCTTTCATGAAGGCATCCAATGATATTCAAAACAAACAAATATGAGATTATATATTTTAAAAATGTCCTGTATTCTTAATGCCTCAGCTATGTTTGTTATGATTAAAAACTGTCGTCTCCTTGAAATCTCTCTTATCTCAGTTGTCTTGTGTATCACTGAGATTTCCCCTTTTTGCTATCCTTCCCCTTTGTAGCTTCTTCTCTGCCTACCCTTCATCCATTTACCCCTCAGATATCAGAAAATAATGAGGTGCTACTGCACTTCTTACCCCCTGTCTCTCTTTTCCCCCTACTCTGTCATTCATTTTGTTTCATCTTATTCCACAGCTTCAACTCTCACCTCTTTGCAAATGACAGCTAAATAAGTCTCTGCAAGCATGTAGGTTCCCTTGAGCTACACATTTTAATTGCCTGCTGAACATACCTTATAGAAGCCCTCATGGCAACTCAAAACCCCACCCTAAGTCAATCATCATCATCTTTCTCCTCAATACAACCTCCTTCTGTTCTCCTTAGTTCTTCTTACCCTTAAAACAACATCATCTTTCTGTTAGTTACCAAGATCTAAATCTCAGTGTTCCCTAAGAATCCTCTTGTTGCCCCATATATTCAGGACACTACTATATGGTCAATCAAGCCCCATAATTAATAAATTTTAGCCACATGTTCCTAGTATTTTTATTTCCTTTTCTTACTCACTGCTCTTTCTATTAGAGAAGTTTGCCTCCTAACTTGCCAATACTCTATTCCATTGGAAAGCTGTCCTTACAAACACACACACACACACACACACACACACACACACACACACACACACACACCCGAACCTTAGGTACAGTTCTTTCAGTTATGTTATCTCTAACCAGCATTTTATTAATTTCTTGTCCCACTGGTGCCTTCCATAACAAAATAAAACACAAGATAAACACTTTTTACACCCCTGCCCCCACTTGCTAATGAATCATGCATTCCTTAACCAATTGCAATGTGTTTGGTTTCAGGGTATCCTATGAGAGACGACCTCCCTCTACTTATTACCAAGGTCCAGCACAGCAGGTCTGAACTTTTCTAAGTCTCACCTTCCTCAGTTGTTCTGTATGCTTCACATGGCCAGTTATATCGAATTTCCTAAATTCTATGTCTTACGTCCACCATGTGATTTCCCTGCTCATTTTACTAGATTAATACGTATCTCTGTCTTCAGAGGTTACTCTCTCCTGTTTCATAATGTAGATAGTGTCAAAGTTTTTAATTTGATTTTTTTCTGTTTCTGTAGTCTCTCTCAAGGGTTATCTGTTTTTAAATTTTAAACTATGTTACTTACGTGGTTCATTCAAATCTTTCTCTCTTTTGAGTGTCAGAGCTGTGATCACAAGTACCTAGCAGACACTTCTGTCCAGTCGGACTTTTACAACCACAAGTTCAGCACACAAAAAGTCAATTTTATGTTCTAGGTCAAACCACATAGCCAACTGACTACCTATATCTGTTATTCTATTGACCATTCCAACACTTCTATTTTTCCATTAGATACTGTTGTCAACAGTACCCCAATTTTTCTTGGTCTCACACATGTAACTTCTTGCTAAGCCCTCAGAATTCAACTTGTCCAATGTTTATTTCATACATCCCTCTTCTCCATTGTATTTTCAGTGTCACGTCTTATCTTTCTTCACACCAGAGAAATCTAAAAGCATTCTTCTGTGAATATATCATTTATCTTTTCAAAAACCTTTAGTTTCTTCCCACTGCTTACCAAATCAAGCACAGGTTTTTCATTGCTCAACTTAGCATTCAGGATCTCTCAAAACCTTTTATGTGGACCTCTGTTTTAGCATCGTTTGTGTAACCTTTTAACTAATCCCATCCAATCCCAACTTTTAGAATCAGAGTTGCCTTTGACTAAATCAAGACTTCTGTATGTTTACTATGCTCCTCAGATTATCATTGTAGGCATCTAGGTTTGGGAACCTCTCGGACATAGTTCAACTCCAGTTTATGTTCCCTGCTTTATTTGTATCATTTCCTTATTCACTCCCCCATTACAGAAACTCCGTGAGCTCTCCAAAGACAGAGACAAATTTAACTTTGCACATCGTATTGCCTTGTATATATCAAGTGTTTAATAATTGTGAAGAAAAATGGAATTACTATTGATAGATTTAATATAGTCACTCAGATAAAGTCACTTACAATTAAACATTTTAAAATAAAGTCTACTATTTGTCATCCAGAAATACTTCTCAAGTACTCAGGGAAAGGAGGGCAATTTCCCTATATAAGTACATATTTTCTGTGTCTTTTATGGTTCTTAAATGTAATTGCATTATAATGGCACAGAACAAGCCATATAAAATGACTCATGAAAAATTAAGTAGAAAAAAACCTAAAATTTTAATTCAAAACTCAACATTTCCATCCAAAATATACAATACTTTCCCTTGCATGCAAAATTTAAATCTGCCAGCCTTCCCTCTATTATAAATTATGTTCTTTATTAGTGCTATAATCTTGCTTCCATTATGAGTACCCTCAAAATCTAAACCATGCAAAACTAGTAATAATACCAAAGTGAGGTTGCCTTTAATGCATCTAACAATTCAACAAGTATGAAATATATTGATTTTCTTTATATATATATATATATATATATATATAT
>NW_017731717.1:1420793-1468039 GCF_001890085.2 Hipposideros armiger
CAGCAACTTGTCTGTTCCCCTTTCCCCAATTCCCCAGCACTGTTCCCATCCCCCCAATTTCCCAATAAAAAAAAAATCTTTAAAAAAAAAAAAAAGGTAAGGCAAAATAAGCACGTGGTTCTGCCCTTCAAGATATGTAAGCTTCCTGTAAGCTAAAGTGCATTTTTTTACAAAAGGGTGTTTAGATGGAAAAAAGTGTGTGAAGAATGTAACAAAATACTCTCTGCCCTTTAAGCCTTGGATAGAAAGTAGAGAACAGATGGAAAATTCCATTGTGTGCTTTCTTTGCCACCTGTCACCATCTGAGTGGTCGCCAGTATTACAATTCTACCTTATTAAGTTGCATGATGGAAAGATTGGCACTACTGGGGAACTACTATTCTTGAAGTTAATGATACTTAAAGCTTATAATAAGTATCAAAATATAGACTGCTCTTGTAATGAAAACTGGGCAATCCAACGTTCTCCATTTACTCAACAAAATATAAAATGTTTATAACTTTTTTGTTAGTTTTAGAATATTACGTAGAATTTGTAGTGGCCACTGAGCTACATGTACTGTTAGTAAAAGCTTACAAAGCCAGGGCCTATATAAGCACATTACCTTAGGCAGACAACATTGGTGGAGGGCAAAGAAAAATGATGAATTAAATTGAACAAGGGATACGTGAATGGTTAGCATTTTATCAGTACATACAGAAACAGGCATTACACCCATACTGTGTAGTGGTCGCAAGGCTAGAGTCACGATGAGCAATTGATTAAATAGAGATTAAGGAGGTATAGTACTTACCTTCCTAAGAAATATGTGATACACACAGTAGAATTTATTACTTGAAAATGTACCTCTAATTGAGCTCTCTGGTCATTTTATTTGGAATTATTCTTTTTTACCTACCAGACCTCCTGGTAATTAAAGGAATATTGATGATTTTAAGGGCACAGCTAGCATTGTGCTGAATCCACATAGATGATTAATGAAGCTCATGTTAAAATAAATTATTATTTGACTAAAAAGGGACTGTGAATGAAATATCATTTTAGGAAAGATTTGCATAAAGGGAAGAATAATTAAGATTTGGGTAACTATATCATTGGAGTGTCATGCTCAGATTCAATGATGCTTTTGAAACAGAAATGGCTAGACAAATCTGATACTGAAAAGTCAGTGTGAAAAGACTCATGAGAGATCAAAAACAGACAAGAGGACGAGTTAGAGAGACTGGGAGAGCTAGGCTGGCCTGATGAAGTTCGGTGAAGTTTGGAGATGCATAGAGACATGATCGAAATTCCAGGATAACTTTGAAGAAGACAATGATCTACAAAGCCTAAGGCCCAGAGGAAAATGTGAATGGTATTAAGAACTGACCATTCAGAGCAAGGCTTGTGTTGATTAATAATTCAAAAGCAAATGGTGATGCCCCTGAAAGATTTGGGGATGCTCATATAGTATATTGAGAAAGTATAACATAGCATATAAATAGGTAAGTTTTAAAACATGACATTTTTTACACAGAATTTTCAGAGATCTGTATACTTTTCCTGGTTATTTAGATTAGACATAAAGATAAGAAGGTCATAAGTTAAAAATGTCCTGGGGCATGGAGAATAAAATCTGTATGGTGTCAAAGTATACCTTAAAATTTGAAGACAGTAAAGATGTCTTGTTTGGACCCACTTTCACTATGTTTTCTTACATAGAAGTGTGAATTCTGAGGAAAGAGTGGCAAATAAAAGGACACAAGTATATTCCAAGCTCATTTCCAAAGGCTTGGAATGGGAAGATGGGTCACAAGCAAGAATTCACTCATCTTTCACTGGCAGCATCACAGTCACCATCAGGGCTCACTGTAGGAAGCAGAACAGCAGAGCTAGGACACCTGAATACAGAGGAGGGAGAGAGTAGAATCCATCTTCTTGTCAAGGAGGCAATGGTTCCAGCCAACTGTGCTTCAATCCTAGTGCAGAAAATGCTATGATGGGACGTAAAGGTGGTTTGTCTAGGATTCTCAAAATTAAAATTGAGATATAGAGGGAAGGTCTTCTGTTTTCTTTTAAGAAGGCACCTTTGTCCCCTAAGATTAGCTCAGGAAGGATCATTTACAGGAACAACATCACGGTCTATTAGGCAAAAATTACATTTTTGATACGTGAACACATGTGCTAACACTATGGGAGTTCATAAGTTTCCTGAATGTTAAGACCAAATAGCTCTTTCTCAGGCCCAGACTGGCTCCCAGAGCTCCCCAGCAACTCAGACTTCTCCCCTTTCCTATGTAATGCTACTGCCCAGTCGATCTCTTGTGTTTTCCTTCTCTACAGAATCAGTATGAAAAGGCTGTAATCTCCCTATTTCTATCAAATAGCACAAACTGTCACAAAGCGGTTACAAGGTTTGGGGGGGGGAGGTCTATATGGCTTCTTAACTTGTACAATAAGTAGACTGAGCAAAGCATTGTGATCAACAGGACATACTGGAAGATAGCCGTTCCAGTCTCCTAAAAAACAGGGCTATTTTTCCTCAAAAATTATGCAATTCATGTTATTATAAGCAGTGATAATTGGAGAACATTTTATGTAACCAAGTTTCAGAGAAAAATATACAGATTTAATCAGGAAAAAGGAGAAATGCAGACAGGTATATTTAGACTTTGGTATCTATATAAAGATGAACATAGACTTGGATTAAGGATCAGTGTCTCGTCTCTTAAGTATAAATAGTTTATTTTGTATTGTGCTTCAGCTTCTCTCTAAGGATTTGATCATTTCTCATTCCCAATTGGCTTATTCTTTCCACTGAATTTACGCATTTTTTTTCTTTACCTCAAACATTCTGCTTATTTGTAGTTCTGTCTTCCTTAGCACTTAGGCTTGTCATGATTTTTCATGGTTTATGGTCTATTATGGCTCTTCTCTATATATTTCCTTTCAACCTCAGTTCCCACTAATAATCATTTCACTCCCTTGGTATTTTCTAGTTCATTCAACAAATCTTTTCAGACTAGGCCATTTTATAGTTCACTGAGAAACCTATGGATGAAACACCCTTGAGTTCTAGTCAGTCATACTCAAAGAAAGAGCAGGGTTCCTACTCTGCTTGGAAGAGGCTGGGGGGTTGGAAGGCCCCATGGTCGACATGCCTAATACGAAGCTGAGGAATTAGTCAGGAAAAGGGAAGAAAATATTGGAATGTTGACAAATTCAAAGAAGTTTTGGAGCGCTTGTCTAAATCATGTTTGCCTACAAAATGGAGCTGAGGAGTTTTGATATCAAAATATTTTAACTAGTTACAGAGGTTAAAAGACGGAAGACAGAGAAATTAGGACCTAATTGAGAATGTATTTTGTATCCTTTCTTTATATATTTTTGAATATCCTTTCCAGATATATACTTATGTATATGTATGCATCTTTGAAAACATTTGGAAATAATGTGAACATAATATACTATTAGAAAACAAATTATATATGATTTTATACTTTATGAGATAACTCCATGAAATATTTAGAATCAAGACCTGGACTAAAAATTATCCTGCAGGCAGTCCCTAAACTATGAAGCTTGGATAAAGTGAAGCTTCAATTTGTTTGGACTTACTTGATACTGAACAGCTGCTAGCCACAGTCACATAAATTCATCTTTATTCATGAGTTATTAACTTGTGCCATGCTTGCACTCCCCCTTTTCTTTTAACTTTTGTTACTTTTCTTCCATCTTTTCTGCCAGTCAGAAGAATCCTATCTTTAAATACTCTCATCTCAGCCAGGATAGTGTACAAAATAGTTTGAAATATTTTGGACACCTCCCTATCACTACGTATATTTTCCTAACTTTGTACCCATCATGACTTAAGAAACATCCCTTCAATTCTGCTGTTTATTATGATCTCCCAACTTGGAGTATAAGGGTTTGCTTATTAGAATGTCTTTCTGATGTTTTTGTGATAAAATGCTGCCCAATGTAGAATGAACGATATTAGACAAACGACACTACATATTTTTTCACTATATATTTTTTGTATTGTATATTACTTTGCACTGCTGAATAGTTATAAAATGTCATCTGATGTTAAAACTACTTTGTTGCATATTAAAGGTTCATTTTAGTAAAACAAAATAAGGGCTGGAAATATGCCTATTTTAAACACACAGGGAAGTGGGTAGGAGACTTGCTTTCTAGGATGTAGGAGCTCATACTCAATAATATTGTTGAGCAGATAGCAGGCTTATAAAGGACTAGAATGCAGATTGAAGCAAGTGGGAGCAAGGTAATTGGCTACTACTATGGTTAGTCTCATACATTTCCTAGGTCAATTTTATTTGTCTCCCACCATCACAGCATTACTTGTATGTTTCATGTTGGCCCAGAGGGCCAGCCTTCCTGCAACTCTAAGGCATTATCTTCCATGAACTAAGAAGCCATAGCTAAGCTGGAGATGATCACTACAGGGATGGGCTGGGAAAGGTGCATGGGAAAGTGAGTCTACGAAAAACACAAGTCATTAACCAAAAGCAGATATGAATACAATCTGTGACATCTTTGGAAAATTGGGTGGTTTATGACTATTTATTAGAGGTAGCAAGCTATCTAATCTAAAATTATAACATAAATATTAATATCACTCCTTTAATTTAAGGGTGTTCAGATCTGCAAATATTCTGAATGTTTTACAATAAAAAACAGATTAAAAGATAAAAGTCACAAAGCTTACAGAAACACACAGGCACTGAAATCCTTAGAGAAACCTGTGTAAATGTAAATGCCAGCTTCAATATTAGAATGGTTTTACAAAACAGCAAAGTTATAACTCTACTTTATTTTAAATCAAACACATGCACCATCTCATAGAAAAAGCCTCAGCTACACAGCATCTAAAATTCAGGGAATGTCAGTTCATAACCAGCATAAAAAGGATCAGAATAGAAATGTGCGATCAAGTCCCTTTAAGTGCCATAAATACACTCAATAAGGAGGTTTGATTTCAGGGCGCTGGATTGAGAGTTATATTAGACTTAGTTTTTTGGCCTTCGGGAGAGTAGCAATGGTGAATTTTACAAACCTGAAGAGACATTTCTCTCAAAGAGCTAAACATATAAGAAAAAAAAAAAGTGTGGTTTCAGCAGCTTCACCTGTGAAATGGAGGTTATAAATACTCTATTCCTATTTCTTACAGGGTCATTGGGAGAACTCAAAGATATCTGTAAAGTGCTTCTTACAAAAAGACCCTTGTGTGTAAGTGCTAAATTCATCATAAGTAAAACACAATAAATAAAATTGGAATACCTCCCCAAATACCTCCTGAAACCTTACCTGGCAGATTTATTCGCATTTCTGAAAGCAATTCTTATTTGTTAAAAGCAGACACCACACATTATCGTGGTCAAACAAAGTAAAAAGACGGGCCCTTTGCCTTCCCAAAGTCTAGACTCTAATACAACTATTTGTCAAGTAAGAAGATGCAGGAAAACTTCAAGTCAAAATATAATATAATAAAATAGAATATGAAGACGAAGAGGAGGGAGAGGAACAAAACATTCCTCTCCCTCAAAACAGTATGACCAGGAATTAAATCTACTCATTGGAGAAAATTTGTGCCTGTGACAACAGTAGCAATACATTATCTGCTGTTAATGGTTCAACAGTAAAACTCTTCCAAGGAGGACACAGGTCGTGAAAATCTGAGAAAAGAAATGTTCAACCATGTAAAACTGGAACATGTATTGCAAAACAAAAACAAAACAAAACATATTTTAGAGAAATTATACTTCTTGGAAATTGGTATATGATTTAAACTGTTATGAACAACAACAAAAGATTCTGATTATAAAGGATGCCAAATTCCACTGATTTACTACTCAAAGATGTTTGTGGTTCTTTTATAACCTACCTATATATGCAACAGTCAGCTCTGAAAGACTGTCAACTATCAAACTCATATAAAAATAATCTCTAAAACCTCACAAAATATCCACTGACCTAATAGCTTCCCTGGGAAAAGACACAAATTAAAGGTTATTCCAAAGCTTTTAGTAGTAAAAATAAAATCTGCTTCTCCTGGAGCTGAGAATGTCCATTCTCTCCTATCATATCTGGCTTACTCTTTGATGCTTTCAATTATTTTTGTTCTGCTTTCCAACTCTCCCAACATTTTATAGTAAACTGAAGGTATAAAATATAACCAATGTTTCCCCATCTGTTTCCTTAATAAATGGCCTCTGCTAGAATGACCAGTGTACAAACCGCAAAACAGAACCAATCATCATTGTACCATATACCTCACGCCACCAGCGAACAGAGCTTTATTTTGATAAGGATTTTCTGGGAGGTGTGACAAAACTCCTTGTGTCTCAGAGGTATTTGCACATCTGGACAAGAAATCCTTCGACCAAAATGGAAAAATAATCTCCACAAACTAGAAGATGCTTATATTTTTATAGGAATATTTTTATAGGATACAGACTTGAAAATAACCAATAAAATGGAATTACCTTAATTGCTATATATTTATATGCCTATTTTCCACATTCAATTTTATTTCAAAACATTACTATGATCCTTGACAATAGCATATGCTTTGTGATATCATGAAGTTTTCAAATTTCAAGTTGTACAAAGAAGTAATTTACTTTCTGATCCTTAAGACAAGCTGATATTAACAATAATTCCAGTTTTTGTGAATGGCAGGGATATCTTACAGACATAAAAAAATAAAGTTTAAAATAGATGATTTTAGAAAATGGAGGCAGGTAGTAATAATCAAGTAGGACAGAAACATTCTTATGATTTCAAATGATTAGGAAGAATAGCTTAATATAAAACCTTTATATTGATATGGTATCAGCTAGGAAAGAAAAAACAGATAAATAAAGATATGGTATTAAAATTTTGCTGCCATTTTATGCCATCCTTAAAAATTTTAAGTACCATTAAGGTAAATTTATCAATTCTTCCTTGGAGAAGTCTAGCTCCCTAGAAATACTAATAAATTAAGTTTTCAAAGTTACAAATTGTAATTAAGGGGAAATTGATCAAAGCAAACAGTGGAAATATTTTAGTTGAATGTCTCATATTCCATCCTTATCTTTTATGAATAGACATTTTCTAACATAAAGCAACCCATATTGAATGCCCAATAAACATACATACAATGAAAGAATGAATGAATGAATTGAATCAATTATTAGCTATAGGATATGCACGTTAATAAAGAGGATAAGTTTTTGCTTTCTTATTATAGTTACCCCAGGGTCCACTGTAGTACTTAACTATAGTATTTGACTGAGTATAATAAGAAAAATAGCTTGTATCCCCAAGTAAACCTTTATTCCTGTCCAATGAATGGCAACATCCTAAAATACTATACCCAACAGTCACAAACACTAAAAAGGAATTACTCAAACCTGAATATCAAGAAAAGTTTCAAGGCTTACAGAGATTTCACAAAAGTGGGAAAGATACCACTTCTATTAATACCAGTGATCCATGTCTTAGGGAAACACTTTTCATGTACTGTGAAAAGGCCAGGATTCCTAAAACCTTTGTACAGAGAAGGAATTAAAAATCATTTTCTAGATAAGTTTACTCAGAGCTGAAAGGGAGACAGCTGTGAGACTGTTTGTTATGCTGGTCACCAATCAGAATTGCAATGATATATATTTTTTTCCAGAACAATATTTCTCAAGCAGATGTATCTAGTCTATTTCTGGGAGTTATAGATTGCTTACTAGCACTTAGAAAAAAATACAAAAATGAGAAAGCATGTAATTCTCAAAGAGAGGATTTTATTGTTTTAGGCTAACTAATGTTTCAAAAAGACACAATAGCAGCCTTCATTATCAATAGGTGTTTAAATGACTTGTCTCTCATATATGTTGGCTGAGCCATTCTCACCATAACTTAGGGTCAAATAACTCATTTGAGGTATGATTATGCTTTGGTATCATTGAGATGCTTGGTATATTACCAGTTTCATTTATGGAACAGAGAATTATCAAAGGATCAGAGTTAATTAGTTCAACCAAAATCAATAATCAGGAGTACTTAACTCAAAATATAGATACTAATATGTGAATGTGTATGTGCACATATATGTGAGTATGTGCACATACATACATGAATGTATGTAGACATATAAGTTTGCATACATATACACACACAAACACAAAGAAGTGTTAGCCCTTAGATTTTCAACAGTCTCTTATTCTTGACTATGACAGATTGGAGTATCAATTAAAAACAAACTCCCAAACCCCGTGCTCCTAAAATTGTTGTTTTACACCCAAATAAGACAAACAAAACTATATCCTCCCCATGTACCATCTCATTTTAAACATTTTTTCCCTCTGCATTCTTTTCTGGACATAAATGTACACAGGTAGTAAATACTCTTATCCCGCGTTACTCTACAGCTCTCAATCGTTTCACTGTCTGTGTCATCTAGTGGTAGGTGGTAACTATCCCAAGTCAGCAGAAGATTCAACAGAAGCAAAGGTTCTAACTGAATCTCAGTAGGGAAGAATGTCTAAATAGGATACACAACAAATAACACAATACAGAGTTCCATTTGTCCATGCTAGTGTCAAAAAGAAAATTTAAAAGTAACGGAAGTTAACTGTAATTTTCTGTACCGGACCCTCAAATTGGTCCAAAGAGGAAACTGTTTTAAGTCCTTTCAAGTCTTAAGTAGAATAAAACACAGAAAAAATATTGAATGAAACTGTTGCATATACCTTTATAACAGTAATGTCTTGTGTACATAATAGGACAAAAGCCAAGAGTGCAGCAAGGGTGAGGAAAGGCTATCCAGCTGGTAGAAGATGTGTACCCTAGATTCTATTCCATTTTACTTATTCTGAGACTGCTTTAGCAACTCTTCCCCTTTCTCCTGTGTCATCAACTGTTTTCCTCTTTACTGGATCTTTCCTGTTAGCATACAAATACCCCCATCTTTCTCCCTCAAAGAGGAACAACAACAAGAAAAAAAGCCAACTCTTGTTTTCATTCCTTCTCTGACTACTACTTCATTATTTTCTTTCTCCATAGAGCAAATATCTCAAAATAGTCTATATTCACTTTCTCCAAGTCCTTTCATCCTGTCCTCTTTTGAAAGTATTATCAGTCAGTCTTTCATGCCCACCATGTGATAAAAAGTACTCTTGCCATCATTAACCACTGTATGTGGCCAAACGGTCAATTCTCAGTCCATATTTTTACATGCCTTAGCAGCAAGTCATATAGTAACTTTCTGCCTTGAGACACCTTCACCTGGATGTCCATACACCTCACTCATCTGGGTCTCTTCCAAACTCATAGGCTTCTCCTCATCAGTCTGCTTTGCTGGTGTCTCCCTCATCAACTTGACCTCTTAATGCTGGAGTGAGCAGAGCTCAATTCTCAGGGTCTCACCAGACTTCCAAACTTGGGCCTATGGTCTTGCTATTTCCTTTGCCTGTAATACATTCCCCCTAGGTTATCACTTGCTTCATTCCCTCCTCCAGGTCCCCTTCTCAATTTAAATTTGCATCCAATTCCACCAATATCCCCACCCTTTTCCCTATTTTATTTTTCTCCATAGCACTAAATACCATCTGACACACTTTCTCTTATGTATATATGTATGCATTTATGTATATAGTTAACACTTTACATTGCTGAATTATAATGCATATTCAATAAATGTATGTTGAATGAGTTAATAAATTGGTGTAATGTAATTTTTTAAAAATCTGAAGTAGAGTTCTAGAAAAGGATCAATTTGCATACTCAATTTATAGCTAACACCAGGAGGCACATTTGATCAACTTGTACCTTGAAGAAACAAACAAAAGTCAGACTACATAATTGTTCACAGATCTTACTAATTCAATCTTTCTGTGACATATTAAAATCGATCACAGATTATGTCAAAACACATCAACTACTTAAAAAAGTCAGTAAACCCACTGAAAATATGTATCAGCAAAAGTGACTTTTTTTATATTGCTGTTTGGCTATTAGTGATTGGTAGACTAAATTTCTCCTTATTTAGTGTTATTTTGTTGTTTTACAGATGCAGCTCTGGATAGTGCATGAAAATGAATGTGCATGAAAAAGGTGTTCTATTCAAAATAAAGAAACATTTTAAATTATTTTCTTCAAAAGAAGATGTTGAAAAGTATCATTTATTAGAGAATAAATTCATGATGAAATGCACTTGTTTCATCATCTTTATCTCCATGCAAGTATAAACTCAAACTAAATTGAAAATACAGCAAAGATTTACATTTACAGATTACTTTTATTATTTTTTATAAAAAAATAATACTCCACAAACAGGAAAACAAGTTCCACATTCTATGCCATTTATCTTTTAAGCCCTAATCATATTTAAATTACTCTTCAACTCTTCCTACATTAACATAATTGTGTGTCAACTAGCAAGATGTGCTTATTAAATCAGTTATTTTTAGAACATTCTACAAGTCAGTAATGCCTTTTCCATTTTTTTAATATATTACTTTGCCAATTATATTTTACTAGATGAGTTCCTCTTTTTCCTTTTGTTCCTATGAAAATGTAGCTTTCCAAAGTTTCAACCAAGCTATTAGTCTATTCTTATTCCATAGAAATAGGGTTAATGATATTATACGAAGTTCAATTGATTTAGATTTATGTATATCTTAGAAACTATTGACAAGAAAAATACCTTAGTGTAAATTTGAGCTTTATATATGTAGCTACCAGCAGAATTTTTGCCATGATGCAACAGTGCCTTATGATATGTGACACAATGAAAACCAAATTCAGTAGAATCATTTATTCATGTAGTTGGAAATGTTTATTGGAATTCTAAGATGAGAAAATGGTCTAACTAGACATGCTTTTACAGTTAAAAATGTCTAAATATTTTTGGGTAAACTTACAAAACAAATACAAGAAATTCAGAAGTATGTATTTTTTTATCAATTTTTTTTCTACTGTGATTGAAAAAAGGGCCACATACTAAACCTGACAAGCTCAGGGGAGGCCAGCATGGTAGAGCATACCAACTCAGAGACCAAAAGTGACCACATAGGATGGTCTAAACATAAATATTCCTAACAGTGGGTCCGGGCCAGTAGTCTTGCCCTAGGCTACAGCTTCCTTGACAAAGGTCAATCTTTATTTTAAGTGAGCTTGTCATAGGTTTTTTGTATCTAAGATGATAAACCTTTGAAATATCAGAGTAATCTCCTTTTCCAGAACCCTTAGGGCAAACCCACCACACCACAGCACCAGACCACACAACCCCTCACTGTTACCTTGTCTTTACCCCAATGCTATCTCTATGTACTATAAATGTTAATTTTTAACTATCTTGTACCCACTGGTAAAAGAAGTATGTGGTTCTTTATTTTGCCTTTTTTACCCAATCCCAAAGATTTCCTTGCATTTATTTCTCTCACCCCTTTAATCCACAACCAATGATTTCAAGTAACCCTTCTTCTGTCTCCTTCTATCATTCGAATATACAAAATAAACTGTAAAACTGCCATCCTCCAGAGTATTTTCTCAATCCACTGAGATTTTGCTTCCTGGAAAGTGTCATCAGTTTGACTCAAATAAACTCATAAATGTTCTCTACAGGTTTGAACATTTCTTACATCTATACTATTCGGGTAAAAAAACAAACAAACAAACAAACAAACAAAAAATGCAAACCTGTGTTACTTTAAAATCTAAAGTGCATTATCCATGTAGTTATACTTTACGTTTTAATTATATTATCAAAACCATTTTCATTTAAAAAAATTTAAATACTAATTTATTTTTCTCAAGTAAATATTTAATCATTATTTAAAACCACATGTAATATCAAAATTTATGTTACAAACATCATTCTCCTACCTCAGTCTCCCCCAGTTCCTGTTCTGCTTCCATAAACCACCACTTTCAAGTTTTTAATGATTTCTCCTGATATTTGACTACATAATTATGAAGAATATGCTTACACTAGCATTTCCTGATATTAATTTTAGGGAATGCTTATTCATTTGCTATTTTGTTTCTCCTCACACCATGTTCCCAGTACACTTTTATAACAACTGTTGGTCACATTTAAATTTATAAATATTATGTCTATTAACAATACATGTTCATTACTGGGACAAATGGAGTAATATAGAGTCAAATCTTGTTACTGACAATAGTTACGTTCCATAAAGTAACTGCAAATGCTGAACTGGTGATTATTGAAGCCTTGCTCCTAGGTGAAATACAGGGTTAGTCTCCTGCGAACCTCTTATCACTACATATGCATCAATTAATCAATATATAACCTTGTTTTATGTGTTTTAGTTTAAAGACACCTTATTTAACAATATTGTGGAATCATTAACATTGACGTCATGTCCAACAGCACTACAGCTTAGCTTGAATGAAGCCTTTCTAACACCTGCATTTTCTCCTTAAGGCACAGTTCAGCCTTCTTGCACTTGGAAACCATAGACAGCACCTTGACACTGCATTTGGAACCCATTTGAAACTGAAATCACAAACAAAAAGCACAAATATTAAAAAAAATGTGGCACTAAATAGACAGCAAATATGTCAAAACTGGTGATGCCAAAAAATGTACACATTTTAAGAAACGTTATCTATGTTTTACTTTTTAAAGTTGAATTGAATTATGGTAGCAATGTATAGTACGAAGTTTGCTCAATAGATGGTATTAATCAAATGAATGTCAGATGTAAATACCATATTTTGAGCCTAAAGAACATGTTATCACCATGCCATGAACATAGAGATTCAATCTGCCATATTTGTGGCCAGAAGTCAATCTGGCCAATTGACTGCTAGTCACTGGGCTAATACTTTTATGGATCATTTCTATTTCCTATCATTTATACTTATAGCCTTTAAGATCACCTTTAAAAGGGTATGCTAGAAAAATAACTTTAAAAAAGTCATGAAACTATAAAAATATGAAATGGGAGCAGAAGTAGCAATATGACCCTGAAGAGAAAAATGAAAGGGATATAAATCCATGCAAATGATTTATTTTTGATAGGGGAATGATGGTTTAATGTCAGATAAAAAGGATAATGATGAAACTAAAAAAAAGCCAATATTCAATAGTATCATATTGCTTCAATTAGTATGCTTAATTTTTTTCCAAATATGTTAGACACCTACACACAAAAATCATATACATAGGCAGAGCCTATTACATTGAACAATCTCTTACATTTGAGGGAAATTGTTTAGAAACGTATATTTTATTTATTCTGAGAGCTGGTGTATGCCAATCTGGAAAGCTTTCTGGATTATAAAAGTATCTGTGTTTCCTAGGTAAGAAATTACTTCAAGCTTGCTACATACACTTAATCTTTATTTTATATATTTTGTTCTTTACAATAGTGAGATCAAAGTTGACTGTATTAATAAAAAAGAAACAAAAAATATACAAAGAAACTACTAGCACAGCATATGGTTAACTCCTTGGGCATGGGCTGTGCTTAAAGATGAGGGAGCAATAAACAGAAAACTATGCTTAATGACCACACTTGACACTCAGAGAGAGAAGTGCTGGAGGTGCTCGGACACACTTGGAAATGTATTGTCAATTATTTTAGCTGGGGAAAAAAAATTAAGTTCCTGTGTGTGTGTGTGTGTGTGTGTGTGTGTGTGTGTGTGTGTGCTTCCAGAAGGGTTTCTAGATTATGACCAGTTATGATCAGAGTTGGGGAAGCAGTGCATATTTTGTTCTAGTGCAAATATTTGTATTCTTTGTAGAATGCTTTTACATGCATACCACGCTATATTATAGATAACATTAAGTCTCTTCTTAAAACAAAGAGAGAGGTATGGGGTAATAAAGGCACCTTTTTGTTAGGATATGGAAAGATTCCTGGGGGAAAAAATCAAATCTTAAGATACTTTTTGGAGAGATAAACATAAAGTGAGTGGCTTGTGGTCCAAGCAGAATAAGGATTCTGAAATGCATGAGTAACACACATAAGGATGAGACAGAGAACTGTCAAAGCACTGCATAAGAATTATGCAAGACATTGTCAATGAGATGCCAATTAAGGGATCTTGTTTCTTAGCACCCAGGGCAGTTCAGAATAACCCAGAGTATCCTATAATTGCTTTCCAACATTTTAAAAACCAGCTACAATTGTAAAAATTCCTGTAAAAGCAAATTACTGAACATATCCAGATAAACTATTACCTTCTTCATAGTACTGTCCATATCTTATTCATCTTCATAATAACCTTCATCTAGTATGGTATCTGGCCTGCTGTAGTCTCAGTCTATCCTTTGGGAAATATTCAAATAAATTGGCTAATAAACTATAGTGTATAATTGTAAAATGGTTACCTGGGATGTTTCTTTTTTATTGTTGTTCATTTTTGCTGCCTATAATGAATCAATACCATAATTTTAATAATTGAACTAAAGTCCTAAAGTTTGACATGTAGTCATCTTTTGCTTTTTTTTTTTTAATAGGTATAGAGGATAAGTGCTTGATGTGCTTGATGAGTAAATGTAATGACATAAAGAAATCTCTTTCGGGCCAGCCAAGTGGCTCAGTTGGTTAAGAGCTCGCTCAAGAGTGCAAACTCTGAGAAACAGGGTTGCAGGTTCGATTGCAGCCCGAGCTGAGCAGCCGCTGAGCTGCCAACAGGTGGCAGGATGGCTCAGCTAAAAATAAAAAAATAAAAAACAAAACAAATAAAAACATCTCTTTCATAGTATTTCCTCTAGTTGTTTTGCTAGTAGTATATATTCTTATACTATTATGCTAGGGAACTCTATTCTCCAAAGGATTAAGAAACTCTTCACATTAGTGACAATTGTTAAGTACTGATATAACCTGGATTTGGATATCATGATTTACCGATCATCCTTGTCCAACAAAACTTGCACTTTTAAAACTGTAATATGGTAGCAATCTAATGATGAACAATTTCAAAGTCACATTAAACACCCAATCCAATATTAGAACATACTTCCTGATTAATAACTGCACTTGGACAGTGTCAGCACATCCCATTATTAGTATAGTTGTCTCATTTCTTACAGTACCATGAACAAGTACAAATTAAAAAAAGAAAAAAAGAATCAGGTCTGCTTTTAGGGACATGTATGTGTAACTAATATTGATCATTATTGTCCACTTATAATAATAATTACCCTTAATATACTCTTCAAAAGAAGTAATGACATCTTGGTTTCTATGGTCTGAAATAAAAATGCTGTGCTTTATTTTTTTGTTTTTGTTTCATATTTCTCGTCAGTCATGCCTTAAAAGTGTTCAACTGATTTAAAACCTAAGAAATCTGCCATATTCCTGGTCTCCATGTGTAAATGTTTCCTTGCACGGTGTGCCAACACTTACCTGCTTTTTTCATTTTGGGGAGAAAAGAAGAATGAAGAGATTAAGGAGGGGAGTTTAGATGTATCTATAATCTTTTATTTCTTAAAAATAAAGTTACCTAAAACAAATATGTTGAAATGCCTCTATATGAATCTGAGTGGTTAGTTTGTGGTTTTATTTTTTGGACATTTCTGTATTTTAAAAATATTTCATATCAAAATCAAATATCCATTTTTTTTTAAAGATTTTTATTGGGGAGTTGGGGGTATGAGAACAGTGCTGGGGAATTGGGCGAAGAGGAACAGACAAGTTGCTGTCCTTTTGTTCTTCAGTCTAGTTGTGGAGGACGTTGCTTCACTGGCCCAAGTTGGCACCATCATTGCGCTCTTCCCTGGCAAGGCAGATCAGTCGCCGGCTTCTGGACGGCCGCTCACTGCGGCTGCTGGCCGCTCACGCTGGCTGCTGGCTACACACGGTAGCCCTTGGCAATCCACTGTCGACAGCAACTCAGGGCAGCCCAGCTCCAGGTTGAGCTGTTGTTCAGCATCTTAGCTGTAGAGGGCAGTGTCACTGGTCCTCATATGTGGAATCCGAACCGGGGCCCTCTGGCATTCCAAGCCAGTTCTTAACCATCGCGCCACTCGGCGGGCCCCCAAATATCCATTTTGATTGAGTTAGATTGTATTAAGTTAAACCACAAAAGACTGCAAATATCTGACCATCTCTGGCATACAAAAATGTGTAAGTTAACATCAGAGGTTTTGTTACATTTCAACAATTTTCAACTACGCTTCTGAGAATTTCTACTTGTGTTTCTATCCATTTTAAAAAATATATATTGCAATGATATATTATTAAGTATATAAAAATTCATTCGTGACAGTTTGCCGATGCAGATGGCTCCTTTGTCAATACAAAATATCCTCTTTGTTGCATTTAAAGCTGTTCTCCTTGAGTTCTATGTTACATGACACAATATGCCCACCCTTCAATTTTGTGTTTGTTCTTGTCTGTTGTACACATCATCATTTAAATTTAACACTTACTTGTAATTAAAAAACTAAGGATAAAACTTCAATAGTATTTGTTTATGTTTGTGATTTATTCCCTTCTCTAACAAAATAAGTTCTCCAACGTATCAGGTATAAGTATGAAGTTATTTTTATTTGTGTCTTTTTCCCCAATTATTTCTACACTAATTTTCATTGACTGACTACAGTAAACTTCTATAACATTCAGAATATGTCTTACTTTAGAACTTGCATTTTAGTCTGTTGCTCTCATTTGTCTTGAGATAAATATAGATAATGCATGCATCAGCAACTGATTTTTCTTTAATCAGATACGAGATTGTTGAAGTCTGTACTTTAGGTGCAATCAGAGCAGTGGGATAAGGATGCCGGGCCAAGAAGTTAAATACATGGTTTGCAGGGAATTTATCTTTGTATTGGAGTAGACGCTACAATAGTATGCGCATCACAAAATCGTATTGCTCTCCTGTTGAATGCTTGCTTATGAGTTCATGATTATCTCAGAAGTGAGGCAATCCTTCCACAAAATCATTTAGCAGTTTTACACATCTATTAAATGTTCTTATTACTGTCTTAAAAATGGGTTCAGTTTATTACTTTTTGGATATCTAATTTTTCATGGTGCTCAAACCTACTAAACTGGTACTTAAAAAAAAAAAGAACATGTAATGTTGTGAGTGGTTATAATTTGCCAAGATTTCACACTGTGCTCTCTCTCTAATCTTCACTATGACCATTTCAGAAGATGCTTTCTCACTGCTTTAGCAGGCATAATTTGGATATTCTCTGTAATAGGAACTTTCTAGATGTATCATCAGAATCAAACCACTCCTCCCTCCGTATCACCCCTACACTCTAATGCCCTTTCTATTTGTGCATACTTATTTCTATTTATCTATCAGGGAGGAGATAGGCAGAATTTGTCTTAAAATTCTCTGAAGTAAAAATAAGAAAATTAGAATCCCGTGATAAACATAACTCACTTGAGAGTTAGTTCATAAAGTACACAACTACAGGGGGACATTTTGGAGCATGTGATAGTCTTTTCAATACTCCCATGAAACAGTATAAAAACAGTTTTAACATGGCTCTCTCAATAACAGCCTACTAAGGCAACGCATGGCTTTTCCCTTTTCAGCTCTTCTCTATTGTGATGTTAGACATTAGATATCACTGATAATCTCCTGGAGAGAAGGGCTGGAATAATAAATAATGCTCCAATACCATGTGACCCCTACAACAAACCAGATTAGCAATCTATATAATTCTCATGATAATATAAATATTTATGTTCTGCCAGGGAAATATTGTAATAATTTTTAAGGCACCAAACAGACAAGCGGAGCTGGAAGTGAAATTTAATCAAACCTAAAATTCTACTTTTATATTCTGTTTTTAACATCTGAACAGGCATGACATATTATATGACAGAGTTATAATATATGACAAAACTGACTGAAAACTTGAACCAATATATCACATGCCTAAAATGGTGTTTTAAATTAGAAATTACACAGCAGTATTATTATTTTATGCCTCTTTTAGGTGTTAAAATCACCGCAAACTATTAGTTCTTTCTATGTCTTCAGGTAAAAAAAAAATTCAACATAAACCCTATAAGAGTATTATAGGTAAGCCCCTCATAAGTTTCTTCTGAAGCTCTTGTGATTCGTACTAGGTCTGGAAATATTTCTCCTTCATTAAAATAGAGCTATCACTGTTGATCACCTATTGTGTGCAAGAAGGCACTGTCAGGCATTTTAGGAACAAGGTATTCAATTCTTACAATTTTTTACAAGGTACCATGTTTAGTGCCATTCCTATAATGACAAAACTAAGATTCAGATGTATTAAATGACTTGTTTAAGTTTTCACAACCAATAAATGAAAGAACCAGGGCAATAACCTAGACCTGTCAAAATCCAAAATCTAGACATTTTTCCTTCAGGACAAGACCTTTCACCCAACACTTGCCTTAAATTCAGTTTCCATAAGGATTTGCTCTATGTTAGAATGACAGTTTAAACAGTTTAAACATGTTCCTTTATTCACTCATTCAACAAGTTGTACATACTTAAGACGCTGGTCTTTCTATTAGGTCCAGTGCATACGAAAAAGAACTGGACCTGCTCCTCACCCTCTAAGGACCGTAGTCCAGTTGCTGTGGGAACATGGGGGCATAACTTAACTGGTCCTGGGAGGAAGGAAAGCTTCACAGAGTAACTGATGTCACAAGTGATTCCTACTAGAATCAAGTAATGTACGGATAGGTGCAATTGGCTTAAAATATTAATATATAATCTTTGGAAATAACACATTTTTACATTTTAGGGACATTCCATAACTCCTTAAGTAAAAAATAATTACAAGTTAAAAGGTCATAATTTTCAAGAATATATATTTTTCAGTGCTTCTTCAGTCATAATACGGCCACTCTTCCAATGGGTAAAAATAGCCTTGAATATTTTTTACAGGGGGTCTGAAAAGTAAATCTAACCCCATTTGTTGATAAAATACAACCAAATATAAAATATGTCTTTAAAAGCTCAAATGTAAATGGAAATTTGTTCTCCAAAAAAGAAACTTGGTAACAAAAATAAATACGTTATTCTGTTTGAAGTAATTCTTCTCTTACTTTGATAAAGAATAAGGTAATATACTTTTAGTTCCAAACTGAAAATATTTTGGTGAAAAGAAATCACTTAAGAATATAGGCAGACCACTTAGCTTCCATTAGATGATTATTCTTTGATTATATTGGTAACACGTTTGAAAGAATGTGAGAAATAATATTGTGTCTCTATGTATGCCCACAAGAGTAAAGTGTTATCCTTCCAACTTTAACAAGATTTTAATTATGAGATTATGTTGACAAAATGTGCAAAATATTTTGATATTTCATTTTTAATTATTTAGTAATATTGACAGAGTAGGGCACAAGTTACAGATGTGCATACATTCATGTTTGCTAACAATCCATTGTCAAACATTACCAAATTTTTAAATTATAGCTAATGAAAATAGGTAACTAATTTCCCTTCATTTCTCCTTCTGCTAGGATTCCTACTAGTTGGAATCATTGGAGCTGACATGAATTTTAACACTAAGATATGTTTTAAAGTGTTTAAGTTTTGTTCTTTTTCTTACCAAAAAGTTAACTCATGAGTCACTATATTTAAAATGACAAATACTTTGTTTTTATAAATGCAAACTCTGTTTGAGCATTTGGTTCATATATTTTCCAGTGCTGAAAATCAAAAGAACCATTAATGCAGGCTTATTTTAATTATATTTCTATGAATATTTAATGTGATAATTTAACCTCTCCCCCAAGTGTGTAAGTCTTAGAGTACATAAGATACCAACAGAAAAGAATACAGTTACAAATATCCCTCATATATGCAAAGGCTGGTTGTTTTATATTTTGTTTTATGCTTACAACTATAATATATATATATATGCATTCAAATTAGATATGGAAGTACAGTTTAGTCTATGTTTTATTCGAACATTTCTGTAGCTTTTCAAAGCATAAACTAAACCAAGAACCATTGCTGACAGCCAACTTTGACCCTGTCCTTGTGATCTTCTTGGCAACATAATTTGCACCCTGTAGGAATGAAGATGACTTTTTCCTATGACAAGGCTGTGTTCAACACTGGTTAATTAGCACACAGATGGCAGGGAGGCTGCCCATTTTACCCCCTACTATACAAACCGCACATTTATATGCAGCACATACTGCAAAGTGGAATATTTGCACAAGTCGTATGGCAATAATAAGGTCCTCACTTTTGAAAGTTAGAATAAAAAAGAAGGTAATGATTATGAACTTCAAAGCACAGTGCACTAAAGTAATTGGAGAAGCTTCATTGAGAAAAGGCGAGGCGCAATTCATTGTGCTCTTCTAATTCTTAATGCTCGGAAAACGAAATGCATATGTGAAATTTGTCTAAGGTAGTCATGAATTGGGTGGAGACACAAATCTACTATGGTTTAAAGGACAAGCAGAGAAATACCATATATGCTTGTTTTAGAAAACCATGGTGAGGGTTTTATTTGAATAAAAATACCTGATTATAATGAACTTACAGCACTTGAAACAGGGAAGCTTTACTGTGAAGGGCTGACACTGAACAACACAGAGCTACAGTCCCTTGCCTAGAGTAGCACATTCCCTGTTCCTTACTCCACAGCTGAGATACATGGGCATTCCCCTAAAACTGATGAATGACTAGGAAAAGTTTAAATATTTATGGTCTTAAAAATACTCCTGAGTTTAAGGAAATGACTGTAGGTATGATTTCAGAAGCTTCCTCCTGAGCCATAGGCTGCCTTAGGCAAGTGAAAGTAAATAAGGAGGCGGTGAGCGCTCATTGAAAAATTACTGTATAACTAACTCACTTTATCTTATTGTCTGTCATCTGGATGTGGATAATCAAAACCTGGCAGAGCTTATATAAAACGTGACACATTTAAACTTTGGTTATTTGTGAACAGGGTCTTTACTGTATTTCTTTTTTAACTAATGTTCCTATCTTCCATCCTTACTTAAAAAAAAATCACTTAAAAGAGGATTTCAGAATGCTAAACAATAATATTTATACACTTTAAAATATCAGTATTTAGAGATTATATTTCTCCTTGAAGACATATTTGTTTTGTTTATCCGAGCTTAGGGGGAATCATCACTGGTATTATGAAATATGTACTGGAGCACTATGCTAAAATAATGTCTCAGTAATTAAATCTAAAAAAAAAATACAATTTCTTAACTATATTCAAAGCACCAAGTTAATTTTCAGCTCATTTGTTTTCTAGTTACATCATTCAAAATGCTACAGTGGCATTCCATATTACAAATTTTTATAAAATGTGATCTTTACACAATTAAGAAAATCAGATTCTTTAGTAGACATGCATATTAATATTTTCCCCCTTACAGTTATGTTTTACTCTGATAAGGCCAGACCTTTCTGTAGGTTTTCCAGGACAGCCTTTGCGACTGACTATATTTTCATGCTTCCCGAGCAATGGCATTTTTCACTTTGACGATGTCAACCAAGGGAAGGAAGCATCCCATAATTTAGGAGTGAGAATGCAGGCGAGCCCTGAACAAAGCCCATCCTTGAAGCAGGAAGCTTAATGAGCATCCTATACAGGAAATGTACTGCAGGGAGCAAGGGCATGGGACACAAGCCAGGTCTTACATCTATCTTCCATAATTCTTCAAAAGATCATACCATACCATCCCATTTGGAAGGAAACTCATTACTAATGGAATGGATTTTTATTTTCATACTTTATTTCTTCTTCTTCGTCCCTTTTTTTCTTTCCCTACAGTTCACAATTATTATAGTCAGACAACTTTTAAGAGACACAGTGCCATCGCTGCTATTGGTGTGACATATAATACTGTTATAAAGCTAAAAATGGATTAGAAGTCTTTGAAAAATATGTCTAAAAACAGCATGTTGATGATACAAATTGTGGGATATCTCACTTAATTCTAATAAAAGAATGTGGCTTAAAATGTATTTGTAATTATAAAGCAGATTATGAAACTCATTTGCATGTTCTCTCCAGCAATGCTCACCCAGTGCCAAGTAGAAAGACAGGGCAGGACAGGAAACTGATGAGAGAAACCTTAGGTGGGGCAGGCAGCCTGGAGGTGGTGCAAAATTTCTTTCAACTCTCTGAAATCTTCTCTAATAAAAAGCAAAGAGCCTTACGCAAAGGGACAGACAGTAAAGATGCACTGTAGCTGAAGACAGAGTAGAAACAAAACTGGGCTTATGCAAACAGCAGAAAATAATTTTGGATCTAAGACCCTATACATACTCAAAGCCCAGATCTATCACTGGAGAAGAATAAAAACTCCTGCACAAGGTCAAGGACAACAACAGATAAAAGGCAGAGAGAATTTGATTGCCACATAGAGGAGTAGCAGGGACTGAGACTTCCCCACCCAGAGCCCGGGATGCAAGGCTTTCCCAGAACTGTGGATGGGCCAGAGCAACAGAGAACCCCTGTTTCTCCAACACGGGCCTATCATGGAGTACCAAGCAAACAGCCGTCTACTATTGGAGAAGAGTAAGAATGTTAACAGACTCACCTTCCTCCCACCCCTGGTAGTACAGACCTACAGGGATGCTAGCAAGTGGAACGTGAAGGATAAATACTGAGAAAAACAATTCATTATCCCAGATATCACCTTAAGCACAAGATAAAGGTAGTCTATTTCCAGAGGAATTTCAAACCTGTAGTGTACTACCAGGAACCATAGCAATGTCTAAACCCAAACCCAGTGAACTCCTGACCAGAGTGATGCAATCTCCCACAATAATGGCCTGGCAGACCCTGAAAACTGCCCATTCTCAGATGTAAATTATATAATATATGCATCAGTCACTATTGAATTTCTATAGCCATGCAATGGAATGCCATCAGTAATAACAAGGAAGTATAGATAAGTGTAGCAACATGGTATCTCAAAAGCATTGTACTAAGTTAAAAAAGCCAGACACAAAAGGCTACATGTGGGCTGGCAGAGTGGTGCATTGGTTAACAGTTGGCTTGGGATGTCAGCTCTGAGCTGCAGGACTGGGTTCGGATTCTACATGAGGACCAGTGACACTGTGCCCTCTACAGCTAAGATGGTGAACAGCAGCTCGACCTGGAGGTGGGCTGCTCTGAGTCACCGGCGATGGTGTAGGCTGCAGTGGGGCTGGCCGGCAGCTGGTGTGAGTGTTCCTGAGCTGCCGTGAGCTGCTGTGAGCGGCCATCCAATGGCCAGCGAGCAGCTGCCTCACCAGGGAAGAGCATAATGATAATACCAACATGGGCCAGTGAGGCGACATCCTCCACAACTAGACTGAAGAACAAAAGGACAGCAACTTGTCTATTCCCCTTCCCGGATTCCCCAATGCTGTTCCCCTCCTCCAATTCCCCAATAAAATCTTTAAAAAAAAAGGCTACATGTGTAACTCTGAAAAAGGTAAAACTCTTAAGTACAGAAAACTGATCAGTGGTTGTCTGGGGTGGCAAAGGGGGAGGTACTGATTACAAAGGGGCATCAGGAACTTTTTTAGGGTGATGGAAATACACATTTTTATCTTGACTGTGGTGGTATTTACATGACTATAGGCATTGTCAAATATATAGAATAGCACACACCCTAATGGGTGAATTTTACAATATGAAAATAATCTCAAAAAATTTGACTTTAAAAATCAGTATAAAGAAAGTGGCACACACAAAACTATATAAGGAGGGAAGGGAGAGAAAGAGAGACAGTAAAAGTAAGGGGAAAAGAAAAAATAAAGGAAGATAGGAAGGAAATACAACAATATTTATGAATTTTTCACAAAAAACATTTATCAAAAAATAAATATATTATTTTAAAATAAAAGTTGGAGGGCCGGCCGAGTGGCTCAGTTGGTTAAGAGCTCGCTCAAGAGTTTGAGCTCTGAGCAACAGCGGTTCAATTCCCGGCCCGAGCTGAGCAGCCTCTGAACTGCCAACAAGTAGCAGGATGGCTCAGCTTAAAAAAAATAAATAAATAAAAGTTGGGTATAGAATGTGAGTTGTAACAATACAAAAGTTTTCCAATATTTTCTACATTTTAAACAGACACAGTTCTAGAGAAAGTTTTAAAGAGCCCTGACTAAGAAACCAATATGCATGTTTACTGCATAATCAATAAACCCTTTTTCACCCTTATGTTACAAATAACACCCTTCTTAATACTTTTACTTACTTAAATCAGAAATTCTTGAATATTTTTCTTGATTATGCCTGAATGTTGTGGCAATGAGTTCAGGTTTAACTAAGGAAAATCCACAAATTTTAGACCAGTTATTTATTGGAAGAGTTGAAACTTATTAATAAATAAGCTTTTCTAAAATTCACAAAAAATCACCATGATAAAATATATTACTTTTTAGATCAGTCCCTGTTTGATCATCAATACTAACGGAGAGTTCAACCACGTTTGCAAAAATAATTAAGATCAAAATGTGTGACACTGAATGCTTTGTGAAGTTGGACAATAAAAACATACAATAAAAGTTAATGCAAAATTGAATGTGTGAGATGTTTGCAAAGCAAATAATACAAGCATGCCTGTTCGAGATGCAAAGGTTGGGTAGGTAAAGACACAAGCTGAAACCTGTTCCGGGATTAATAAGCAGGAGAACATGGAGTTGAAGGCTCAAGCTTGGGTTGAAAAATAAAGCCAAATTGGTTAAAATGATGACTGTATCATTTACTATATGAGTTACATTGGCATTTTTAAAAATCTCTTCAAGCATCAGTTTCCACATCTATAAAATGGGTAATATAATAGTATTTTTCTTGTTTATAGAGTTGCTATGATGCATAAATATAGTACAGGCCACCTAGAAAGCATTCAATGGATGCTAATTGATGATGCTGTTGTGTTATTTATGACTTAACATTTTGCTAACATAAAAGACACTCAATGTTGTATTTCAAGTTATACTTGCTTGGATAACTATTGATTTGTTCAAGATAACCTTTTGCTTGTCTTGAATAGTCATTGATAAATGAGAAGGAGCTAGTATTTCAAAAATATGTTTGAATATAACAAGATTGGATTATCAAATCAGTGAATGAGGTTTAATCACCAATATGTTAAAAAGTAGCAGCTTTTCTGAAATCCATAATAATTTTTTGTGATAGATATGTACATTTCTTCATTAAACTGAAAAAATTATGATACAAATTTAAAGGAAAAAATATATTGGAGAAAAGTGGGTTAATATTGATATTCTTCAAGATAATTAAAAGAAAGCAGAGTAAGTCCTAGAGGCAGCATTTAGATAGTAGAAAGAAGTAAGGCTGAGAGTGAAGGAAAAGGGAGATGAATATAATACACACACACACACACACACACACACACACACACACACACAGTTTAAAATTATTTAAGGAGGGAAGAAAAAAATTAATTTCCACAGCTCAATAGCTAATAGATCCATCATGGCTTTTTGAGATCATGGAAAAATTAACCCTTCCATTGAGAAATTGTTATGAAAATAAAATAGAAGTGACAAAGTGAGAAGGAAGACCTTGCTTGACCTAAGTCTCACCCAATCAGTGACTTTGGAAAAAAAATCACTCAACTCTTTGTGACTGAGTTTACTCATTTGCAAATGAGAAGTCTTCAGGATTCCTTTAAAAATTATATATATATATATATATATATATATATATATATATATATATATATATATAGAGAGAGAGAGAGAGAGAGAGAGAGAGAGAGAGAGAGAGAGAGAGAAAGAGTGATTTGCATGTGGAACTCTTTAATCAAATGCTGAGCAAGTCAGTGTTTGTATGAATATCTGCTATAACTTTAGGGCAAGATACAGAATAGGAGGGGACTAACACTGACTTTATCATTGTAAATAGATTCAAACTTTTATCTACTTCATTGAGTTAACAACTTGGATTACTTTCTTAAAACTAGTTATGTTTAAACTGGATAAAGGAATCTTTAGAATGGATGCATTCTATAGTAGTTGATGTAGTTTTAATGAGATTTCACAAAATTGGATAAAATTAAAATGGAACAGATTTGCTCATGGTCATTATAGAACTAGAACATGCAATTTGTAGAGCCTGATTAACCTTTAAAAAATGTTTTTAAATGAAGTTAAAAAGGCTATTCAAAGGAATATAATAAAAATAGCAAGCATAAATTATAATTTAACATTAATTATAAATTAATTTTATAAATATTTAACATTTGATAATAGGACATGGATAATAAAAATTTGTGACATCTTTTTATATTATTACACATATAAGTTTAATAAATATTATAAGATAAATAACATTAAAATTTTACTTCTAATTTCAACAGTGTTATACATAGGGGATCCCTTTATATATGCTTTTCAATATTTTACAGACATCTCAAACTCTATATGCACAAAATTAAATCCAAAAATCCTTGCTTCTCATGCTCTAGTATGCCCTATTCCAGTAAATGGAATCAGAGCTTATCAAAAATTTGAAAGTATTTCTTTACTCCTCTCTTTCCTGTCCATTATACAGAGTAAAATGGATTCCCTATTAGTTACATCCTGTAAGTTGATCTAGTTATAGTGCATCCAGAAATAAAAGACATAAGACAACATGATGTGTTATGGAACTTAAACCATTTTGACCTAGAACATAGAGAATATAAAATCAAATATAAATATATACTGATTAACTCAAAATAAGGCAAGAAAGGGAGCAACAGAATGAAAAAAAAATCCTGGAGGGGATGTATGAAAAGCAAATAGTAAGATGGTAGATTCAAATTTAACCATATCAATTAAATGTAAATGTAGCAACACTCTAATTATTAAAAAGGCAACTATTGCCAGATTAGATAAAAAAGGAAGATAAAACTATATGCTATCAACAATAAACGTATATTAAATATAAAGAAACAGATAAGTTGGAAGGACAATAAAAAGGAACAAAAGGTACAGTATGAAAAATAGTAAGCATAAGAAAAGGTATGACTACTTTAATATTTAAGTGTTATGAAAGAATAAGGAATTAGTTTTAAAAACTGGCAATTAATCAAGAAGACATGCAATCCTAAATGTGTGTATGCTTAATAATAGAGCTTCACAATGCATTAAGCTAAAACTGGTACAACTAATGAGAGAAACAGGCAAAATCACAATCTCAGTTGGACATATTAAAATTCCTCCTTCAGCAATTGATAGAGCACATAGATAAAAAATCAGTAAGGATCTATAACATCTAAACAACAATGTGAATCATCTTGACGTAATTAACTTTTATAGGACATTACATGCAACAACAGCAGGATACATTGTCTTTTCAAGTACAAAGTAAATGTTCACCAAAATAGGCCATATGCCTGGCCATCAAACAATTTCCAATCAATTTTAAAAGACTGATATCTTATAAAATATGTTCTTTGATCAAAACAAAATATAATTAGAACTCACTAATAAAATATCTAGAAAACCATCACATAATTTGTAAATCACATACTGTTCAATAAATAACCCATGCATCAAGAAAGTAACCACAATGAAAAAATTTTAAAAATATTTCTAATGGAATTATAATACAAATACAACATATCAACAATCGTAGGATGCTGCTAAAGCAGTGTTTGCGGGTAGTTTAGCTTTAAATGTCTGAAGTAAAAAGGTAAAAAAATTTTAAAACAACAACCTAATTTTATACTATAAAAAGAAAGTAAAAATAGAGCAAAGTTGCCCAAAGTAAATGGACAAAAAGCAATGATTAAGAGCAGAACTAAGGGCTGGCCGAGTAGCTCAGTTGGTTAAGAGCTCGCTCAAGAGTTTAAAAAAAAGAGCAGAACTAAATGAAATAGAAAACAGATAAACAATAGAGAACGTTAATATAGCAAATATCAATCCTTTGAAAATACGAATAAACTTTATAACCCCCTAGCAAGACTAATTAAGAAAAGAGTGAAACCAAAAATTACCAATATCAGAAGAAAGGAGGGACTCCATCTCAGATCTTACAGATATCAAAAGGATATTATGAATAACTTTAAACCATTAAATATGATAACTTAGATGTAACGGAAGATTACCTGGGAAAATTATGCAAATTACCCAAACTAAGAAGCAATAGAAAATCTCATTAGCTCTATAGATCACAAAAGTTTAATTTGTAATCGAAAACCTTCACAAAAAGAAGACTGATGAAGCAGAATGTTTCTCATGTGAATTCTATGGAATGCTTAAGAAAAAAACAGTATCATTCTTACATAAACTGTTTCAGAAAACAGAGGAGGTGATGTGCAGATTGACCTTGACACCGTAATCTCTTAAGACATTACAGGAAAAGAGAATTAGAGATCAATACCCTTATGAACATAGGCACACACATTCTCAACAAAATGTTGTCAATTAGAATCCTACAGTATTCAAGAAGGATAATACATCATGTCCAAAGATGGTTTATCATCCTATGAGTACAAAAGTTGGCTCAACACTCAAAAAAAAAAAAAGTGCAATTTACCAAGATAGCCAAATTAAGGAGAAAAATAATATAATCATTTTGATAGATAAAGAAAAAAAAGACATTTGACAAAATTCAAAACAATGCAATATATATATATATATATGATCAGCAAACTAGGAATAAATAAATGTGAAATTCCTGAATTTTATAAAAGCCATCTGAAAACCAAGAGCTAACCTTATATTTTAATGTGAATGACTGAGTTCATATATATAAATGGTAAAAGACTGACTGCATGGGATCAACACAAGAATGACTGCTCTCACAATGTCTGTGCACTATTGTCCTGGAAATTCCAGCCAGACTAGTGACACAAGAGGGTAAAAGCATAAATACTGGGAAGTAAAACTCAAAACTATTCTCTGATAACATGTCCATCTCTGTAAAGGAGCCCAAGTATTAAAAAGATAACTTGAATTAATAAGTAAGTTTACAAGATTGTAGAATACAAAGCTAACATGTGAAAAACAATTGTCTTTCTATAAAATAGCAATACAGGGCCGACTGAGCGGCGCATTAGTTAAGAGCTGGCTTGGGATACCAGAGGGCCCCGGTTCGGATCCCACATATGAGGGCCAGTGACACTGCCCTCTACAGCTAAGATGCTGAACAACAGCTCAACCTGGAGCTGGGCTGCCATGAGTCACAGGCCACCGTTTAGGCTGCAGCCCCTGCTGCAGTGGGTTGCCATAGGATACCGTGTGTACTCAGTAGCCAGCGTGAGGGGCCAGCAGCCACAGTGAGTGGCCGTCCAGAAGCCGGCGACTGATCTGCCTCACCTGGGAAGAGCACAACTTGGGCCAGTGAAGCAACGTCCTCCACAACTAGACTGAAGAGCAAAAGGACAGCAACTTGTCTGTTCCCCTTCCCCCAATTCCACAGCACTGTTCCCATCCCCCAATTCCCCCAAAAAAAATCTTAAAAAAAAAGCAATACAAAATTTTTAAATTAAATTAATAAAAAATACAATTTATAATAATATCCAAAAGACTTTTAATAAATTTAACAAAAAATGTCAAACCTATACTTAGAAAACTACAAAACATCACTGACAAAAATTTTAAAAGATCTAAATAATTTAAGATTTATACTTTGCTCATGGACTAGAAGACTATATATTTTATGCAATTCCAATTATAATCCCCATCAGCTTTTTTTTAAATCAACCTGCTGATTCTAAAATTCATATTAAAGTCCAAAGGGCCTTAGACAAAATAACTTTGAAAAAGAAATAAAAAATAGAGGATTTACCCTTTCTAACTTTGAGACTTACTGTAATGCTAGTGTATAGTACTGGCACAAGGATAAATATAAAATTGATGGAGAAAAATAAATAAGTCTACACATATACAGTCAGTTGATTTTCAGTAAAATTCTCAGGGTAATTCAATGGGAAGAGAGAGGAAAGACGGTCTTCAAACTCTAACCATAAATATTTCACATATGAAAGGAACACATTACAGACCTAAACAGAATATTTGAGTCTTGAGACACACACAAAAAAACCACTATAAAAGAAAGAAACTGTTAATTAGATTAAGTATAATAACCTATGTAAAAAACATCAAATAAATATGACATAATGCAGTCATACATTGACACATACATATGACACACACACACACACACACACACATAGACTGAAAGAGATTAAAAAACTCATTTTATACATTTACCAGCATGCTCAAGGAAAAGTATAACATTACATATTGCTCCAGAATTTGTGAAATAACTAATTTATATAAGTAACTATATAGAAAATTAAATAACCTTTTAAGTCTTTTGCATAAACCTAGATAACTATTTTTGGACATTTTTATACACACTATAAAAATTGACACAACTACAATATATATGTGAGAAAAACTATAAAACTAATGAAAGAAATGGAGAAATATTCCATGTTCATGGATAAGAAGATTCAATATTGTCAAGATTTCTGTTCTTCCCAACTTGATCTATAAATTCAATGCAATCCTAATCAAAATCCCAGCAAGCTGTTTTGTAGGTATCAACAAAATTATTCTCAAGTTTATATGGCATCTCAGGTTGTTTGGGCTGATACAACAAAATATCATAAATTGGGTGGCCTACAAATAGCATAAGTTTATCTCTCACAGTTCTGGGGACTGGTAGTCCAAGATCAGAGTACTAGCCTGGTCAGGTGAGGGCCCTCTTCTGGGTGTCACACTACTCTTATATTCAGGTGGTGGAAGGGGCAAGAGAGATAGCTAGGGCCTCTTTTATGAGGGTTCCACTCTCGTGATTTAATCACCTCTCAAAGGTCCCACCTAACACCATCACCTTGGAGGTTAGTTTAAACACATAGATTTGTGGGGATCACCAACAGTCAGACAGCAGGATACAGAGAGGCAACAGACCCAGCCCACACAGTACTGAAGGAGAAGAACAAAGTTGGAGGATTGACACTATGCAACTTCAAGACTTACTATAAAGGTATGGTAACCAAGACTGTGTGGCACTGGTGAAAGCATAAACAAATACATCAATGGAACAAAACAGAGAGCCCAGAAATGGGCCTACATAAATATAGTCAACTGATATTTGACAAAGGAGCAAAGGCAGTAAAATGGAGAAAAACTGCTTTGTGAACAAATGGTGCTAGAATAATTACATGCAAATGGAAAAAAAAAAGGAGTCTACACAGAGACCTTACATTTTCACAAAAATTAACTCAAAATAGACTGCAGACTTAAATGTAAATGCCAAAGTACAAAACTCATAGAATAACACTGGAGAAAATTTATATGACCTTGTGTTTGGTGATGACTTTTAGGAATAACACCAAAGGCATCATCCATAAAACAGCAAATTGATAATATTAAACATTTCTGCTCTGTGAAAGACAATGTCAACAGGATTAAAAGACAAGCCACAGGCTGGGAGAAAATATTTGCAAAAAGCATATCTGATTAAAAAAGAAAAAAAAAATAACCCAAAACAACATAAACTGTTATCCAAACTAAAGTCACTCTTAAAACTCAGTAATAAGAAAAAAAATCCAATTTAAAAAATAGGCTAAGATCTAAACAGACACCTCACCAAAAAAAGATATACAGGGGCCGCCGAGTGTCTCAGTTGGTTAAGAGCTCGCTCAAGAGTGCGAGCTCTGAGCATCTAGCAGTTCGCTTCCTGGCCTGAGCTGAGCTGCCGCTGAGCTGCCAACAGGTGGCAGGAGGGCTCAGCTTAAAAAAAAAAAAAAAGACATAAAGATGGCAAACAAATAAGCATAGAAAAGATGTTCCACATCTGTCATTGGGAATGCAAATTAAAACAACAAAGAGATAACATTGCATACCTACTAAAATGGCCAAAATCCAGAACACTGAAAACCTCAAATGCTGATAAGGAACAAGAATTCTCATTCATGGATGGTGGAAATGAAAAACTGTATGGCCACATTGCAAGACAGTTTGGCAGTTTCTTACAAAATTAAATATTCTCTTACCACATGATCCAGCAATCACACTCTTTGGTATTAATCAAAAGTCATTTAAAACTTATATCCACACAGAAATCTGCACATGGATGTTTATAGTAGCTTCATTTGTAATTGCCAAAACTTGGAAGCAACTGAGATGCCTTTCAGTAAGTGAACAGACAAACTGTGGTTGAAGCAGACAATGGACATTATTCAGCACTAAAAAAGAAATACACTATCAAGCCATGAAAAGACATGGAAGAATCTTAACTGCATATTACTAAAGGAAAACAGCCAATCAAAAGGCACATGATTCCAAAAGGCTAGTATCACTCCAACTATATGACATTCTGGAAAAGGCAAAACTATGGCGACAGTAAAGAGATCAGTGGTTGTCAGGGGTGTGGGGGAGGGAGGAATGAATAGGTGAATTTTTAGGGCAGGGTAAACTATCCTGTATCATACTATGACTGTGGATAAATGTCAGCCTATATTTATTCAATCTCGGAGAATGGACAACACCAAGAGTGAACCTTATTGCAAACTATGGACTTCGGGTGATGATGATGTGTCTGTGCTGTTGGCTCACCAACTGTAACCAAAATGTACCACTCTGGTGTGGGATGCTGATAGTGGGGGAGGCTGTTAGTGTGGAGGGGGAAGAGGGTAAATGGGATCTCTCTCTAGTTTCAGCTCAGTCTTGCTGAGCATTTAAAACTGCTGTAAAAAATAAAACCTATTAAAAAAAGAACTTTAAAAATTCACCACATAGCTAACAAACAGTGGAGTGGAATTGGCAGGGTAGGAGATGTCGGAAATGAATTCTTTTAACGTCTTAATCTGACATGTGATTTTTTTTTTGTCTGACGCCCTGTCATCTGACAACATAGATATTTTCTGGTTGAATTTTACACTGAATCACTTACCACTGTACATGCTCATTAGCAATCTGGGTATATGCTTATTAACAATTTGCAGCTACAAAAAAATCACCATAATAAAGATATTTAATGCAAGACGAAACTTACGAATGTCAATTATGGAGCCACTGTAAAAATAATTCATGCTTCCAACAAATGTCTTCACAAAACAACCTGACAGATTAGTTACTATTGGAAAAAATAAATGTTTCAATGTGTTTGAACTGTTATAGATGTCAAGTTTTCAAAGACAAATGAGAAATTCAGCTGATCATTAAAATGGTTTGTCTACATGATACCAAACATCTACATATAAGACTGAATGACTCACTTTTCATCTGAATGGTTAAAATCATTTAATGCAATTACTACCATTTGTGTTGTGCTTTAAAATTCACAAAGTGCTTTACAAATCTTACCTCATTTGAGCCTCAGTATAACCCTGCAATCTAACAATCAAGTATATTTTGAAGTAAAAAAAACAGATGCTTAGAATGAATAGATTTCTGCTAACCCCACTTTATTAATAGGAACTGGAGATGTTCTCCATGAAGACCACCAGAGGACTAGCCTACAGTGGGTCACAGGCCAAAGTCTCAATTATTTACTTTTTCCACCAAAGACCCACTTTTATTGGGCTGTCAGAAAAGTCATGATGTATTTTGTCTATGTTTTTCAAAGGTCATTTATTTATATAAAGAACAAAGATCAATCAATGATATATTGCACGTTTTGTTCGATAACCTTTTGTCATCTTTCAGTGAGCTTCATAATTCCTTGTTATAGAGGGACCTGTCTTTATTTGCCAAAAACAGAACAAGGTGCTGATTTACAGCCTCATCTGAATTGAATGTTATACCACACAAGGAGTTTTGAAGAGAGTGAAACAAGTGGAAGTCTGATGGCGCAAGATCAGGCGAGTATGGTGGGTGTGGCAACACATCCCATCCAAGCTCCAATAATTTTTGACGGGTGATCAAACTTGTGTGTGGTCTCGCATTGTCACGATGGAACACAACTTCTTTACAATTAACAAGTTCTGGACGTTTCTGGATGACGGATTCGTTCAAACTGTCCAATTGCTGACAGTACACATTCAAATTGATTGTTTGGTTCCTTGGTAGGAGCTTGAAAAACATGACCCCTTTAAAATCCCACCACACTGAGAGCATAACCTTCCTCTGATGAATGTCTGCTTTCGATGTCCTTTGAGGCAAATCATCACATAGGGACTAAGATTGTTTGCACAAGACATTGTTGTAAACAATTCACTTCTCATCACCAGTTATCAGTCGCTTCAAAACAGGATCGTTTTCCTCACATTTAATGAGCATTTTGCAGACGTTCATACGCACTGTCAAATGAACTTTGAGTTTATGTGGAACCCAAATATCGAGCTTGTTTATGTATCCTAGCTTCTTCAGGTGGTCATGAACACTTGAATGATAGATGATCAATGTTTCTGCAATCTCCCGTGTCATGTAACGTGGGTTTGACTTGATCAGTGCCTTTATTTTATTGTCATCAACCTCTGTGGGCCTCCCTGACCGAGAAGCGTTGTTGAGATCAAAATCACCAGCACAGAATTTCGTGAACCATCGTTGACACTGACATTCTTGTAGAGCGTTGTCACCATAAACTTTACGCAACTTTTCACAAGCTTGATGCGCGTTCTTCCCTTTATGGAAGTAAAACAATAAAATATGGCAAAAATGCACAGTTTGGTCTTCCATCTTCAACTTGTAAAATCTCCAAAACTCAACCAAATTGCTCAATGTTTTTTTTTTTTTTAGAATGAAGCTAGAACTATCAGCTGTCAAATGACATAGAAATAACTTCAATGAGAATGACTCTAGTACTTCCAAAAATGAACTAGTGCCATCAGTTGCATACATGCGTCATGGCTTTTCTGACAACTAAATATGTGTCTGTGTGCAGGGGAGTTTTGGAACAAGAAGACAATAGTTGATACATTTTGTATAATGACTTCTTTTAGAAAAACTGTCCTCCAATCCACATTTATTTTTTAGTAAAAGGAACAATCTCCAAAAGATAATATAGGCATCAAAGTACCAAGCGTTCCTAACGTGAAGGCTCATTGTGTTCCCCACATTGTGTTTTACCCTGAGTTGGGAGAACAATGATGAAAAGCTTTCCTCTCTCCATGCGCAACATTCAAAAGGGCAGTAATTACCACAAAAGAGGAAAGGCATGCTTGTTTCTGGCACTTAGCCATTATTAATTTGTCCCAGGACAGTTCTATATTAAGTGCTTTGCATTCTTTTTAAACATGGACAGCCACATTTGCACAGTTAGTAATTGTTTTCGCAATATTAACAAGTAAAACGAATCTCAGTCCAATATGGAATTCCATTTCTATAGGTTTCTATTTATTTAAATTTTCCAAGGACACAGCTGGTTCAAAGCACAAACACTTTATAAGCCATTCCTATTTTTCACACCAAAATTACATTATATACATTAGTGATTTATTATATTCTTCTCAGTAATCTCATGTTTATTACTTGTGTGATTTCTAATAGCATGAAGTACTTTTTTTTTCCTCCTTCATGGAAGCACCTTAATGAAAAAGAATTACTAAGGGTGTATGTTTTCATTTGACAACAAAAATGATGATGTGGCTGCCATGATACACTATGAAATTTGATGTTTAGTGAAAATATTTCTCCAAATTACTATAAATACATCAGAAATAATGTTTCATTTAAAAAAAAATTGTCTAGAGCCCTTTGTAAGTAGCAGTCTCCCATAATCAAGCTGTTATGGGAGGATCAGGACAAAGCTTAAGAGATTTTCTATAACTGTTAAATATTTAATTATATTGAACATGGCATTTAAGTATGGATTTTGATGACTTAGAGAGAGCCATTAAAAGACTGGAAACACAGCTATAAATTCTATCAAACTATTGACCAACAGGCTTACCAGCATAGCATAGGCTTATAGTATTCTCTGTGGGCATTGATGCCATGAAAAGGATAAACTTAAGCAGGTATCGCAAATACATTAAAACTTCTATTTAGGCAATAATTTATTACAAACAAGACAGAAAACACTACGTCAAATACATAAAAATTTACATGTTGCTTGTGATGGTCTTTTGAATGTATTAACTTGGCTAAGCTACAGTCCCCCGTTACTCAATCAAACACTAATGTAGGTGTTGCCATGAAGGTATTGCAGAGATGTAACTAAAGTCCATAAGCAGTTGACTTTGAGCAGGGAGATTAGTTGAGATAATCTGGGTTAGCCTGACTCAATCAATTGAAAGGCAAAGCGGAGGATTCCCTGAGGAAAGAAATTGCTCTTGTGGACCGAAGCTTCAGAGAGTGCCTGAAATTTCTCATCTTCCCCCCCGACAGCATGCCCTATAGATTCCTAGCTAGCCCCTATCATCAGGTGAGCCAGTTCTTTGCAATCCATCTCTTGATATATTTATCCTCCTGGTTTTGCGTCTCTGGTTGAATCCTAATACAAGGTTATCGGACTAAAATTCAGGTGAAGTGTAGAATCAGTGAGCTTTAATATGTTTTTAGCTCTTAGCCCTGGAATTATGGGGTGCTTTTATTTTCTGTAATGGCTATACAATATCTGTCTGTTATTTGAAGTGAGGTAGAAGGATATGGCTATTGAATCTACAGTGAAGAGACAAAGAAAGCCAAGACTATCTCCTGGTTCCAGACACAGGGACAGGGAAGAATATGCTATTTTATTTTGACCATGTTGCAGATCAAATGGTATCATTCTTATTGAATAATGTCTTGGCTAACGAAAGGAAGTAACTAAAGCAATATGTAATAGAATATGAGGGTATTCCTTAACAGAGCATCAATCAAAGTGAGTTAGTGAAAATTCTTGGGAGGGTCAAGAGGAGGATCAAGAGGAGAAAGATGGTCTGGCCTACAGAAATTCTGATTGGGCATGCCTGTAGTAGGGCCCAGAAATTCTGTTTTTAAGCAAATGCCATTGATGACTCTAATGCAAGTGGTGCAAAGATTATATTTAAAAATTCACAACATCATAGTTTATGCTTTTATCTGAGATACAAGAAAAGAGCCTGCAGACTGCACTTATTTTTTGATATTTTTTTCACAGAAGTATGAATATTCTTGGTCATTTTTTTCATGTTTCTCACTTTCCTAGAAACACAATTTTTGGTCTCATCATAACCTACCCTGTCTATCCATTTGGACGATGCCAGTTGTAACAAAGAAAATAACTACAGAATAAAGTAAACCCTTAATGAGACACCGTGATGGTTCTACCTATCCATAAGTTAAAAACAGTACAACATTTGAGGGTCCAGAATCAGAACAACACATTTGCAGATCATGTTGGTTTTTCTGAATCGTCTATAAACTAGCACCCATAAAACCAAATGAAATGCCAAGGCAGGGCATGAAGTCATCTCTAATCCATTCATAGGAGGCTACTGAGAATTATCAGAAAAACTAAGGCTGCACTAAGGAGACTAAAGAAGGACCCTGATAGACAAGGCAAAATAATAACAAGTAAAAGAAACAATTCCTAAGGCTTTTCTAGTTATCTATGTCCCAATAAAGCTACATGAAAAGGTATAGGATAGATAAATCCCACAAATAGCTCTGAGAAAGCATATCATCAGTAAATGTATAGAGTACAGTTTAAGTAACAATAACAATTAACAAATTTTTCATCCAGTACTTCTGTCGTCAGCCAAAGTGCCCATCCTTCCTTCCTTCCTTCCTTCCTTCCTTCCTTCCTTCCTTCCTTCCTTCCTTCCTTCCTTCCTTCCTTCCTTCCTTCTTCCCTCCCTTAATTCTTTCCTTCCTTTCTTTCTTATATCCTGCAAGGATTACAAAAATCAGCCTCAATTGTATTTAACAGAACAGTTCAGAAACCCATAGTCACTGACTCAGTGGCTCTAATGCTTACATTTTTCATAGTTCCCCCAGAGTCAAATATTTATTACTGTAAAGTTTCCTTGCACCTCTTATCTACCTAATTAAAAATAGGTAGATGAATTATCCACAGGAGGCATATAAATTTAGTACTAAATAAATCTTTTTTAGCATAGTAACTTCAATGAAGTAATACTATGGGGTAGTAAACACATATATTTATATCTAATAGTTAGATTTCCTAAAGATAGGTTTTTCAAATGCTTAATTTGATTGACAGTGACTGTTATAAACTTTAATAACTATACCTTGTCTTCGGTTCTGTATATACTTAATAGTAGACATACAAGCTATATACATGAAATATTTTATTCCTTCCCACCCTTTTCCATATGTCAAGTGTCAGGTCCCTCATATGCTGCCTTGCTGTTCCCTCACCTTCCACCACGGTCCCCCTGACACACCCTCACATTCATTATGGAGATAGACATTTCCAATCTTCATATCCTGAGCTTCCACTGTAACTATTTTAGGCAATAATCAAGTGCTTTAAATAATAAGTTTTGTTTTTCAACAGAGAATTATAATCCAAGGGGAAATGTTTGCTATTTGCATTTTCATACTTTTCCTCTAAATTATTTGATGTTGGTATTGTTTCTGTAAAATATCTAATACTGTCATACAAGTAATTCACAAAACTTAATTCCAAGTAAGAGGAGCCTCAATGTTTAGTTGTATAAAGAAGAGGCTGGGTAACTTTGCACTATTACTAAGAGCTTTCACACAGTGTATATAACAAGTACATTTACACAGGCCAAGTGACTAATTTTTGAAACATATAAAGGAAAAAGGACTGCTACATTTCTGTATTTATGAACAGCTTCTTAACGAATGTGCACATTGAAATAATCATACCGATTTCTTATAGCAGCAATTAGTATAGAGAAAATAAAACAGACACTGGATGCCATCTTCTATATATATATAGTTCATTATCTAAAGTTCATTTTTCTTTGAGCATAAAGGATATTCTTTGTATCAGCCTTTATTTTTATGGTTCAATGGGAGATTTTTTTTTTGTTATGACCCCTAGGGCTTTGGAGTTGACACATAGTACTTCTGTGACTTCTACATTTGAAGAATTCCCCAAAGAACCAGCACTCATCATTTTAAACTGCATTATGTGAAAATTGAAAATGTTTTGTTTTAGATACAGTACTAATGAAATGAATAATTTACTTGCACAAAACTACTGCAGGGTAATGATATATTTGAGAGTTCTGTAATGTGAAAGAGTTCAATTCAAGTTGAAGATATTAAATATAGTAACATTTTGCCATGAATTTCATTTTCCAAGTCCAAGGGCCCTGGAATAGCCCAAACATATAGATACGTTGTACAGTTAAACTGTTATATTGGAAGCTAATGAACATAAGCAGAGTAAATGGTGTATTTCAAGATATGAGAATTAGCATGACATAAACTTTAATATGAAGAGAATGTTTTCCTTTGTTCTTCCAACAAATGATAGGAATAGATTCTGTGCACCGTATAATAATTAATTCAAATTTCTACTAATTACTTCCCTTGTCCCCTGTCTACTGCTCTGTCCATTACAATTCATAGTTAACAGCTGTCAAAGAAATATAATTTATAAGTCTATATTTAGGATTTACTTTAGATTTGTCCAATCTCTTTAATTTTAGCACTTAAAAAAAATGCTTTGCTTGAGCTCAGATTTTTCTCCCCAGAATTAAAAGAACATCTCTTTAGGCTTAACTGTTAAAAGTATAAACCTGTAGGGCCAGCCAAGTGACTCAGTTGGTTAAGAGCTTGCTCAAGAGTTTGAGCTCTGAGCAACAGCGGTTCGATTCCCGGCCCGAGCTGAGAAGCCACTGAGCTACCAACAGGTGGCAGGATGGCTCAGCTTAAAAAAAAAAAGGAAAAGTAGAAACCTGTAGAAGTTGTTTTTCCCCCTAGAATTAAATTCTTCAATTATGAAAATAAGTGATTTTATGATAAATCCATTAGTATAGTCTGATTTTTTTCTCTTAGCACTCCAGGAGAGCAACTTCTCTCTAGGAGGGAGAGTGTGGACAGTGGAGGATACTCAGAGTTCTCTACCAAGATACCAGGCATGGGAGGTCAAGGGATCAAACGAGTGTTCCAGTACTGGTGAGAACAAAGCTAACTGGCTGATCATGTGACCCAGGATGGCATTAAAAAAAAAAAGATGCTAGGAGTTCGATAGACTAAAACATAATGAAGCATCTGGAAATCATTAATTTATTTAAGATATTTGTAAGCATGGGTAGAATATAAAATGTAGGGAAATGGATGCGGAATGGTTTGGGAGCCTTTAAGATTTTTAAGGTTCAGAGAGAGAGAGAGAGAGAGATAGCATCTAGTTTGCTGGAAGACTGACAGTAAAGAGGAGAGAATGAACATGGAAGCTGAGGAGAAGCAAACATTTTGAGACCGGGATGCTTGGCATATCCCTGAAGTAGCAGTTAAGTTTGATAAGTTAGATTCATTTTAAAATTTATAATAAAATAGTGTCTTCTTTGCATAATTTCAACATTGTTTCCTAAGAGACAATGACTTTTGATCAGTCTGTGAGCATCTGGCCATTTCTTACTGTCTGATCAGAGCTTCTTTTTTCTTGTTTTGATGATCTGACAGGGTACACATTAGGCCAAAGTACAAATAAAGTCATTATCAATCTGTATGGTGGCAGATGTGTGTATTCATCACTATTTCTGCAGTTTTAAATGACAATCAAACATGCATTTTTAAGAAACATTTTCTGTACTGAAGGTGACAGTGTAAAATTTCAATCTCGATAAAGTAACAGGGTTTTCTAATGAGATAGATGAATCTGCAAATGAAAGAATGTATCACATTCTGGTATTTTACAATTATGTGAAAAAAGTTGTAAGATATAATAGTTCTTAGATGCAAATCCAGCATCTCAGTTAACTGGAAAGGGTGTAAATGACCTCTTGAAAACCATCAAAGATGCTACACCAATAATTTACGTTTTCACAGGAAAAACAGGCAGTGTTTAAGAAAAGAAACTTTAGGGGAAATTTTAATAAACATTAACATGAATTTTAATGATTATTCATCATTTACTAAATATAAATGTATATCTTGGAAAAATCATTAGACTATTTTGTAGAACATAACAGTTAATTCTGCCATGCAAGATACTTATATTAAAGGTTTAAGTTTTCAAATGTAATAAGCTCAATGCAGAGACTATACTCAAATAACTTACTCTTATACTTATATTTCCGAAGCTTGTTAACATAATCTATGACAACATGTTACTATACTTTTATTAGTAACAATAGAAATAGAGAATAAGCAAAATATACAAGCACTAAATCAGTAATAAGTGTAAACAAAAATATTTATACTTGTCTGGGTGTATTTATACAAGATCACGGTGGTATAAGCACTACTTTACTCCTATATTCACAATTTGCTGATGATTACAAGTTCTGTTGTCTATTTGCTTCTTACATTATCATATACCTATTCAGCTTATTTTATGCCACGACCTGCAAAAACAGGGTCTCTGATTCCTGAACTGCAATGTGAGAAGCTCCCCAGTAGCTTTTCAACTTGACAATTCCCATGGGGTAGACAGTCAGAAGTCTCAATCTACGTTTTTCAAAGACAGACAAAGGTCATGGATAAGTAGACTGGTGCTAAAATAAAATAATAATGTTTAATTCCTCACCTTTAAAAAATATCTCTTTTACATACATAACATTTTGATTCCAGTTATGTCTAGGCTTCACAGTTGTAATAAACATGGAACCTACTAATAGGTATATTTTGTAAACACTAAAATAATAGAGCATATTTTCAGACTTCTCATAAAAACTGAATGTTTTCCTATGTGTATTTGTCTGATTTCCATTTTCCCTAAAATTTTAAAGTGCTTAGAACAGTGCCTGGATTGGATGCCCATTATAAATGTTTGTTAAATAAAATATAATCACCATCTGCCATCTGAATTATTTTCTCAAGCAAGCCTATTAGTTCTAAGTCCAAAATACTAAAATGTGTACACAGACAAGCCTCCTCTCTGCTCTTACAGGAAGAAAAGTTGGGGGCAATTTATTGGCTTTTCATGAAGCAAATCTACCTTGGCAATGAAAATTTCCAAATACAATATATTAGTGAATTTAATTTCATAAAATTCACTTGGATAATAACAGAAAAATAATTTCAATACAATTCAATGAATACTTATTGAAGACCTATGTTACTGATGCCTTCAAATAATACACAGTTAGAAAAGATGAAGGCCCTTTCTGTGGTAGCAATTTTGGTTGTTTGTCTTAGTTCATAATGAAATAGAGTTTGTTTTTTTTAAATACTTGAAATTATATACTGATTCATTATTATAAAGCTAAATTGGATATTTATATTTTACTTAGATTAATCTATATATAAATCAATGTACCTACCTACCTACTTATCTGTCTACTACATGTATCTATTTATCTATGAAAGGAGAAAAATCCACCTGAAAAAAAAAGGTCATACAAGGCAGTAGGACATTTATTCAGAATCTGTGAGTCTAAGCACTCTTGCTCTTCTAAATAAAGTAGCATGTTAAGCTCTTACAGAAAATAAAAGTTCAGTTACCGCCAATATTAGACAGAGTTAATTATTTAAAATGACAACCAACATCTTCCAGTACCATCCGTTATTTAAGAAGGTTTCCAATTGAGGAGTGCTTTGATTCTAATAGAAGACATCTTTGATGTTTGCACATTGCTTCTTCACAGGAAAAGAAACCAATATAACAGTCACAGTAACAATCACCCTCAGACAGTAATGCTGTGAATAAGACATCCAGGGCCTACCTGTGGGTGATATGCAAAATGCAGAAATATGTATGCCTTGAGTACCAAACCACTCTCACCATGGTTCCTCTGTTGTCCATTCACTGACTTTCTACTTCCTTGCTCCACTGCCTTTCCCCTCAACAGAATTCTGGTAATTCTCTAGCTCTTGATTTAAACTTTAATTATCAAATTAAAACTGCATAGAGTTTTATATTTCTGTCAATTGTTTTTTCAAGTGTTTATGTTATCTGATCCAACAAAAGACAGGTGCTGTAACACTTGAATACGTTAGCTAACTTAAAGTTTGAGCTTATTTATTTATTTGTTTGTTTGTTTGTTTATTTATTCTATTATTAGTTTTAGGAGCTCATTTATTTTTAATTCCAAATCTCTCACTGCTTGCACAGGCAATAAATGGACAAAATGTTCAATTTTAAACAAGGCGAGGTCTGTATAGCCTGTATTAATGAGCTTTTCCCATCCACATTCTGATATATCCAAGTCTGAAATCCACTGGCCTTTACTAAGTTGTGCTTAGACCTGATCATAGTTTAGCACAATTCTTGTATATAGCCTGGCAGCTTAGTACTTTAATTACTCATCTTGGTTTTGAATTCCTGACCCTGAATTTGTTATTTTATATTATTTTATTTTTATTTGCAAGTAAACACTATTTTGGTCTTTGCTAATTTTAATCATGTTGTAGTACCTGTATGCTATACCAGCTGTGTTAGATCAATGACCAACCTCTGAAACAAATGCACATTCCCTCACCAAACACAGTACTACACCTGGCACAGGTTATTTAAGGGCATTGGTTTTGTATCATATTTGAAAATCTGAATTTACTCTTTGTAGTCTAGTCAGAATTAGATCTTTTCTTTTTGAGCACATTTCCTGAATTACTCTTCCAATTCAAATTAGCCAGTCATATGGAGAGCATAAAGTCTTGAGCCAGACTGCTCAGGTATGAACACTGGCTTTCTAACAGACTAGCTCTGTGACCTTGAGAATATAACTCAGCCACACTAGGCCTTAACTTCCTCATCTATAACATGGGGCTATTAAATAATGTCTGCTTCGTAAGGATGATGTGACAACTCAAAAGCTAATGTATGCAAAACACTTAAAATCATATCTGGTATGTAATGATTTCTAAACAAGGATTAGCTTTTATTATATATCCCATTTTCTCAGGATATTGTTTCTGAAAATCAATATCTGAGCCACAAAGAAGGATACTAATAGTAATCATTTCCAGAATCATGGCAGAAGTACATCGGAAGAGTCATTCTTAATGAAATCATAATGAATCAGGAGTTGCAATTCTCCAAACTCACAATTGTCCAGTTCATGCTCAACTGCTACTGCTTCTCCCTTATAAGGAAATGTCCAAAACTTATATATAAGATAAAAGTTGCATTATTTTCATCTAATCTTCTTAAATTTACTTACCTCCAAGGATCACCAAAATTATTCAGATTTTGTGTAATGTTACTGCCAATTTATGATTTGTACTTAGTCTAAAATTCTTTTTTAATTGGTATTTCATGGATTTGTAAAATTTCCAAAAATATTTTGGAGAGCAACCTGATATTTCTTACTTTTTATGTTACCAAGATAAAACTTTTAAAGCATGGTGTGAAACCAAATTAATAAAATAAAAAAAATAAATTTTATGTGACAGTTTAAAAACTATATGGAAAAACATTTTAAAAAGTCAACCACTATTGAAAACACATTATAAGATATAAAACAGGCAAAGGGAAACAATATTAATATTAAAAATTGCATATTAATGAAAAAGGACAAACACAGAAATGAAAAATTGCCAAATACATGAATGAGAAATTGATCCAAGGATATATACAAGAAACATAAAACTATTAAAAATATTAGTGAGCTAATAATCAAATTATAGTTAAATTAAATGCAATATCATATTTCCTCTATCATATCATAGTGACATACATATTTTGTTTTCAAATTGTGCATTAATATGCCCGAAATCTTCATGTTTATCCTGTCTTCAACAAAGCTGCCATTATTTATATGTTTTTACTAAACCTATAAGAAGGAAGGGAAAACACCTCAGTTGACAACACTATCTAAAAGCATCAAATGCTTTCACCTAAGATCAGAAACAAGAAAAGAAATTCTGTTCTCACCACTGCATTCAACATTGTACTGGAAGGTGTAGCCAAAATAAGGAAGCAAGAAAAAGAAATCAAAAGTATCCAAATTAGAAACGAAGAGGTAAAACTCTCTCTCTCTCCTCCCTCTTTTCATTTGATTGATTGATTGATTGATTGATTGATTGGTTTTTTAGAAGACATGATCCTATAACAGAAATCCTAAAGAAGCCAAACTAAACAAAAGAAACAAAAACTAGTTGATCCAGTTGTAAATGGCTGGCTAGTCCTGAAATCCAAACCGTAAACTACGGAATTTTTGGTGAGAGAGGAGCATGAAGTATTTAACTTAATACTTAAAATTTGAAATACTGAAATTTGACAAAGCAGATTATAATAATATAAATCTACATATGTGATGAGAGAGGTGGGGGAGGGGGAGAGGAAGAAAGAAGATACACACACTGGGGAGAACAGTTTTTGTAGAATAACAACTTTACATTACATAGCAGATTAGAAAATAATGTTGAAAACCCAGTGAGGTCATACTGAAGTAAATCTGGAATAACAAACTGGAGTTTGGAGTTCATTCTATAAACAGAAGGGGAACAGTGTGATTGGAGGCATGGAGATGCTTCTATTACTGATTTCCCATTGTATAAAGTTAATGATAGATGAAAATACATGTATCTACTAAGTGGGTGGCAATTGAAATGTGTGACTTGATCAGGTCCCACATGCATGCAATTCTTATTTTCCCGTTAGGTACAAGCAGTCTGTATTATGTGGAGCTGCTGTCATGTAGTTTAAGCACTTGTTTTAATTTTTGAATATGCTTGAGGAGTTCAACTATTTCAGTTTATGCCAGATGAATTAAGCAAACTTTTTTATTTTGATATTATCTGGAGTGTCTTAATATTGACTTTGGCTATTATAACATTTTTTGCATGAAGCATATTATTTTTTTCTACAAATAGCAATGCCTCTTTACAGGTGTGTCATCTATTGCGTATACCTATCACCCAGGGTGAACTACAGGTTTATCAAGCACTTCACAGTTGTCTATTAGATGAGAACCATACAATAACTGCTTCTTAATAGAATCCCAAGTATGAAGAAAATCAATTGCGTTAAAACCATTCAGTACCCACATTTTAATAACCTAAGTTACAATGACACACATGCGCAATTTCCCATTTATTGCTTTGCCTGAAAATGGCCTTATTTTTATAAGTCAGATACAGGTACTCACAAAGAAAAAAAAATTCTCCTAATTGGAATTCTTATTGAAATCCTCAGATTTAATTGCAAATTCACACATACTTGGTTTTATACTCTTACTTAAACAGTGACATGTAAGTGGTCAGAAAGGAGCTGGAGGAATAATGTTTCAGTGATACTAATAATCTACAAAAGCCTTGCAGAGGAGACGACTTAGTCATCAATCTCATTTTCCTCCCTCCTGGGCACCAAGCTAGCTTACATTTCTCTGCTTTCCCTGTTAGTTGGTATGATCGTATAACAATAATCAAATGTGAGCAGAAGTGGTACTAACTTTTAGGCCTGGCTCATCAATATCTCCTAATGCAACCCTCCCCTTATTCTCTTTTCTTTCCCCCACTTGAATGGGCAGGACTTACAGGAATTAGAGAAGGATACTGCGAATAGCAAAAGGATGCTGCAGCCCAGAGCAGCTCTGCAGAGCAGAGGATCGTACCCACTTCAGTGTAACAAGAAATATTGATTGTGTTAAATCACTGAAATTATGGGGTTGACTTTCATAGTAGTTAGCTTGTCTTGACCGATATATTACTGCAAGGTAGAAGTGTATCTTTTTTACGTTGTTTTCCCTGAATCTAGAAATGTGTCTTGGATTAAAGGAGGCACTGGATGAAGTGTGATTTAAAATAGTGACTCATGCTTTGAGCTGAATCTGCTTTTAGTGTGAAGTTGGGATGGACAACCTCTGAGTTTCATTAGAAAGTTCAGATTCTGTACCATTCCATGAGTTGAGGACTCTAATTACTCCTTTATTGTGGGAGTTTAAATGGAAGCTTTTCTAAGCACACTTTATTTATTTATTTAGTATAGATGTCATTTTGCACATATCTAATATTTCCTTAAATTTTGTAAACAGCCATGCTCAGTTTCCCTGTTTAATACAGAGTACACTGCAATAATAGAATGTAGAAATAAGAAATAAATACTTCGACATAGTATCCATTCCTGCCTTAAAATGGACAGATAAAATCTCTATTGCATGCCACAAATAAATATAACATAATCAAACCTTCAGCCTTAAAGTCTTACTCCTTTATTTTCAAAAGAATAGCTATCACTTTAGAAACCAATAATCGATGATCAAGAAATCATTCTCAGATGACATTTAAAAAACTGAAAAATGGGGGCCAGCTGAGTGGCGCAATGGTTAAGAACTGGCTTGGGACGCCAAAGCACCCCAGTTCGGATCCCACATGTGAGGGCCAGTGACACTGCCCTCCACAGCTAAGATGCTGAACAACAGCTCAACCTGGAGCTGGGCTGCCATGAG
>NW_017731717.1:1468505-1477562 GCF_001890085.2 Hipposideros armiger
TATATATATATATATATATATATATATATATATATATATATATATATATATATGTTATGTATGTTAGTACATATTGCATGCCAAATATATATTAATTGAACGTTAAGTATGTTATGTTAATATATGTTAAAATAAATGCAAAGAACAAGGTTGATGTTAAGGAATGTTAACAATTAATCCAATAACAATTTATATTTAAAGGTCAGTCATGCTTTTATAAAAACCAAAGTGATTCCTAATATAATTGTGTATGCATCTTACATCACACAATTAGTTAATAGGAAATATGTCATTATTTGGGACCAGATTGGAATCAATTTAAACAGAGTTTAAGAAGAGATGTTAGGCTAAGTCCCAATCATATTTCACTTAAGTTATAAAATCAGTTGGTGGTTTGAGCTAATATAATTATCATTTAGCCATTTAAATGAAAAGGTTTGGGAGTATATGGATGTGATTCCAAAAGTGTATCTGGAATAAGCAATCTTGCTCATGTGTTACAACATAAGGAATCAAGGGTTCAGCCAACTTTCGGTGTATCTGAATTATTCCCATACTACATGTTTAATAACAGAAACTGACTTTTGAATGTTCAAATAAAGATGATATTTATAATTGGCTTGAACTCTAGCAAATAAGTGAAAACAGACTTCTGTACACACATATTTTTCAAGTCTCAAACTAAAAACTTGGACTGAATTCCAGGCAAATTTAATAAAGCAAAAGGAATCTAAGCAATGATCCTACAAGCTTATACAGATTCTCCTAGACTTTTGAACTTTCTTGACTTCTACCTACAAGAAGAAATACAGTTTACATGGCAAGTAGTATATTCTATTCTAGCTACTGAAGTCCAATGTTCTCTTCCGGTCTGTCCTATCCTATCCTATTCTGTTCCATTTCACTTGAGAAAATACAGATTTTGATACATGCAATTTATTTCAAAATTCAATAATGGAGTCCATAAAAACAGGTCTTAAAAACCTAGTACAAATTAGTTAATAACTTCAGAAGCTAAAATATTAAATAAATACTGAAATCTGTGTTCTATAATATAAAAAAACTGCTTAATTTCTCTAATAACATTAGTCTTATCTTAGAAAAACTTAGCATTGTTTTATTAGTAGTGCTATGGAAAATATCTTAGTTTTCTAATTGCCCGAAATATCCATCATATAAGAGAAAAAAAATATTCCAGAAAAGACCTCAGTTAACTATAGAAATAAATTCTCTAACACATATATTTTATTATGTCAAATCTTCCCATAATAAATTACTTGCCACTTCAAATTACTATGACCAAAATGAAGAGATGAAATTTCTAGTTGGTAACATGTAAAATTAGAATGATATGCTAAAGAGAACCCAAGAAAAAAATCTAAGTGGCTTCCTGAGAACAGAATTAGCTCTCAAGACAAAACAAAACAAAACAAAACAAAAAACCACAAAAACAAAATGCAAAACCAAAACAAAACCAAAACAAACAAACAAAAAACTAATGACAGAGCATCCTCTTCTAATCATTCATTCAATAAATATTTCTATAATACCTACTGTACAAGGTCAATTAAGTTCACCAACTCATCCTAGAAAAAGTGCTATATATCTCATTGCTGAATATCACTATGGTCACCTTTTTGAAGTACTGCCCTTGGGAAGCACCAATGCCAGTGCCTAGTCCACCTTTCAAAGTAATTTTGGAACTCCTTTTCTGGAATGGCCATCAGAGCTGTCATCTTATTACCTTATTAAGGAACAAAAGGCTCAGGAAAAACCTTTTACCTTCCCCTTAACTGCCTAAAAGGAATTTAGGTAGAGGACTTGCTCCAAGAGGGAGACACATCATAGAGTACTGTAGTTTAATGTAAACTAGTGTGTAACAGACAGGAATTTGGCAAGGCCCATATGTTCAAAATCCTCTCTGCATCCCATTGATAAAGATGGCCCAGCAAACATTTATTTAGCAAACAGTTGCTTTTTCATCTCCATGTGAATTGCCTCCCTGCCCTTTGAAGTCCGAATCCACCTCCCCCCCACCCCCCACAACCTGCCACCTTTCTCAGTTAGGTCCAGGATGACATATAAACCTCAATTGCCAAATGCCTCCCTGGGTCCCATTCTTACGGCACCCTGCATGTACATCTGCAGTAAAATTTCTCCTGTTAATTTGTCTCATGTTAATTAGATTATTAGCCCAGCCAGAAGAATTTAGAAGATGGGAGGAAAGCTATTTTTTAATGTCCCCATAGGTACTAAGGAAATTATTTTTAATACAATTGACAAAATTTACGAGAGGTTGTTACTACTCATTCTAATTATAATGCTTGATTCTCCTTTCAAGATAAAGTGTTGGTATCAAGGATAATTTCAGGGCCGGCCGAGTGGCGCGATGGTTAAGAACTCGCTTGGGATGCCAGAGGGCCCCGGTTCGGATCCCACATATGAGGGCCAGTGAACACTGCCCTCCACAGCTAAGATGCTGAACAACAGCTCAACCTGGAGCTGCCGTGAGTCGCCGGTGATGGCGTAGGCTGCAGCCCCTGTGGCAGTGGGTTGCCATGGGCTACCATGTGTAGCCAGCAGCCAGCGTGAGCGGCCAGCAGCCGCAGTGAGCGGCCGTCCAGAAGCCGGCGACTGATCTGCCTCGCCCGGGAAGAGCGCAATGATGGTGCCAACTTGGGTCAGTGAAGCAACGCCCTCCACAACTAGATTGAAGAGCAAATGACAGCTACTTGTCCATTCCCCTTCCCCCAATTCCCCAGCACTGTTCCCATCCCCCCAATTCCCCAATAAAAATCTTTAAAAAAAAAAAAGGATAATTTCACAATGCATAAATACATATAACTCTAATTGGTCAACAAAAACAATGTCAATGAAATTCGTATTATTCAAAGAATGATTTATGAAAGATATGTAATTCCTAGTTTGCAACCACATTTTAAAAAAAGAATGAAAACCAACATAATGGACTTTAACTCCTACTATATACCTTATTTGTTATTTATTTTATTATGTAAGAGGGAATTATCTGTAATTTCTATGTGGTTGTAAATTTCACTTTTTAATATTCCATGTATAGCCAAAAAAGTTCTCTTTAAAATTCAGTATATGTATAACAGTATTCCTACTACACGTTATATAATTTTGAGCCATGATTTAAGCTAAGATAAATAAGAGTTAAAATAATTCTGTTGGAGTCATAGCACCTACAAATGCCAAACGATTTTGAGAAATTTAAAGTATGATTACTCTGACAGCATCTTGACTGGTCAGCTGCATGTGACCCATTTCGGGTCATGGGTCTCCCAGTTACCCTATCAGGTTTTACACAGAGTTATGGCCACCTTATACAGCAGTAACACTCAAACTTACAATGATGTGATATGATCTTATGCATTATTATTAAAAATTTTAAATGTTCAATTTGCAAAAATATTATGAGGCAGGGCAGATACTGATTACTCTTTGCTTCAGACTCTTCACCTCTGATTCCAATGGAATGACAAATAGTTTGGCACTGAGGCAGCATACAGGCTTGATTTTTCTGTGAATACCATACAGAATTGGGATTCTCAAAAGAGGAAGAAATGGTTAGGGATCTATCTCTATGGTCACATGTTTGATCAACATCACAATGCAGTGTTTCAGGACTCAAATTAAAGAGGCCAACTAATTAAATAAAAATAAATCCATCCGTAATGCATCACTGAAGTCAAAACACAGGAACTGACTTCAAGAGTTAGGGGCTATATTTTACTAACAGCATTTTCAAACCACCCTGCATCCTGGAAATATGTGGCAAAAGAGGAAATTCAGTAAGCTTCAGAATTACATTTTTTCATATTTTCTCACTACTGGAGGTTTTAATTCAGGGTTGACTATGTCTGCCTATTAGCAAAATTTTATTATGCCTATGATCAGTGATTCTAGTTTTTCCTCAAGGGATGTTCCGTTTGTAATTTGAAAGCACTATTACTAAGAATAGTTCCGCAATATATCTAAAAGTGCATTTTTTATTCCAATATGTTTAAAAAAATATAAGGTCTAAATAAATGCTTTCTGCTAACACAACAAAGATAAAAAAGCATGGACATAGGACATAGGCTATCACTAAAGTATTCTTTCTCACGTATGAAATTCTTGGTCTTAAATTCTTAACTTTAATAAAGGACCTAGTTTTTGCAAGACATTAATGATAATTAATAAGAAACATCTCCTAAACCCCACACAACTGACTGGAAAGTGCACCTTCTAACTATGGAAGTCATTTAAAGGAGAAATTAAGTTACAGCCTTAATTCTAATGTTCTGTCACAAATTTACAATGATTGAGTTCAACCCACACTTTTATCCATGTAGGTATGTTATGAAGAATATGAGATGGATATTGTTGTTCTAAAACCAAATTAAAAAATGAGTAGAGATTCTCAATTTTCTGGTTTCACAGTGACCTTTGCGTTTTATAATTTTTTCACAGCACCCTACAAATAAATTTTAAAAATCTAACAGTTTAATAAGTAAAGTTCAAACAAATTAACATTGCAAATAATTATGGCCTAACACTTAGTAACCATTTAAAAAAAAAAAGAATGCACATACGTGAAAGAAAAATTAACGCATTCTACTATGTTTTAAATAGTCACAGTTACTTACTAATAGTATATGTGTGCCAGTTGCGAGCTGTGCAACTTTTTGACACCATCACCCTTACAATGTATTCCACACAGATTTCCCCCACGGTTCTTGAAATTTATCACAGGAATGACTAAAAAACCACCTTCTCAAAACTAAAGCATCGTCAAAAGGAACTGCTGCACTCTAATGTTAAATCTGGGAACTGTGTGGAGGTGGTAGATTGTGTGGTGCCTAACAGATGTCGAGCATCACTATTTTCCTTGGAAATTTTTAAAATTCTCATGGTGCCCCTGTGAGTTTCCTATGGTATCACAGTGTGACTCAACAAACAGTTGGGGAACCATGGTACATACTGTTTTACTCCAGGGTTTGTAATTTCCTTGGCACTTGATGCACATGAAAAGTTCAAGTACTGAAATAAGTGCACCAAAATATCTGTTAAAATCTTTTCCAGAATTCTCAGTCTCTACTGAGGAGTCTTCACAAAACTCCTTTACAATTTTCAAAACTTTTTACATAGATTACTTGTACATATTGAAAGTAATAAAAAAAAATCCAAATACCACCCAGTGGTGACTGAGTCAAGGAAGCAGGACTAAAGATTCAGTTCATTCTAAATGAGTTCAAGGTTGTTTACAATAGCCTGCTCATTCCATTTGTCTTCCTTCAATTTCCAGTTCCTTTTACCTTAATCCATCATCGGTACAAATGGAGACTAACTGTTCTTTTTCTTCAATATTTAAGCTGTCCTATGACTGAAGATCATTTTTCTTCTTTCCAAACTAAATGACACTATTTCACTTTAATCTTCCCTCACAAGTTCCGCTTTTCATTCCTTTAATTATCTGTTTCTGCTCTTTCGCTTACCTTCAACACCACTAAATCTATCCAATACAATGGCTTCTTAAAGAAAATTCACTAAGTAAAATTATAGACCATATGATATTTAGAACACTCATTTTGAGATTTAGTGAGAATGTGGATATGAAAGACTTTTGTAAGCTAATGAAATATCTGATTATTTACACAGATTATAAATATGAAAAATTCATATGTCAGAATACTTTGCTATTTAGAAACATAATCGTATAGGAATATGTTGGAGAATCCCAGATTAGGGGAATAATTGTAAAAAGTCTCGCATTTTTAAAATATCTACAATAAAAATATAGTAAATAAAAAGAATATCAATGAGATATTCTTGTTGGCCTTTTGCAAAACTGACCTTAACTGTTTAAATACATTTCTCATGGACACATTTTAGATTCATAAAAAAATATCAAGTGACACTGTTCCTTATACTTCAAGCATATTCACCAGGAACTCTTTCATATATTTGTTTGCTTTCAAACTATAGTATAGTTCTTCCATCAGGGGAGGAAAAAATAAAGAATCACCTTTTTGTTATTTTTTTTACATAAATTTAGCAGTCAAATTTCTAACTCTAATTCATATAGATTAATGAGTATTTTGTACCAAGGCGTATGTGATTTTGAAGCATCAACTAGTGTTGATGCATCATCAATATTAGCAGTGCAAAGATCAAAGGCAGCATATTTTGCTTGATATATAAATCTGTTCAGCATTTTAGAAAGCAACGGTGCAACAAGGGTAGAATCAGAAAGCCAGGATACTGCAAGCTAGACAGTATGCATATGCAACACTGATTTGGATGGCAAATTTGGATCTATTTCTACTAGATTAAGAATATACATATTTAAATAGTAAATCCATGTGCATTAGAACTTTGCCTAGAAGATTCCATGTCTGAGAAGTATTACCGTATTAACTATTAAAACATAAGGGATTCTTAAAAAGGCACCATATCGCTAACATCCCTAAATGCTAGACACCCAGGGTTGTAAGTTGGCAGGTTATACAATGTCTGGCCCTCACTTTTTGGCCTTCACTTGCTATTGTTTTTTTCACTAGGATTCCTTCTCCTTATGTGACCTGTCTGGCCTATAGCAATTCAGTTTGTGATCAATGTTCATCACCTCCCCTCCTTTGAAACGAAGCCTAAATTCCCAAGTATCATAAACATTCTAGAACTGGAATGCCTGAGCAATTGTGGAAAAGTGAGACTTGATTTGCAATGGGTATCCGACATTTCTACTCCTTTCTCTGTTATACATGTGCATAGTTCAATACATCTTTGTTGTAGCATATCTGTACCAATTTTTCTCTTTCATAGGATAAGATAAAAAAAATCCATTCAAGTTTAATATTATCTAATTCAAAGGGTATCTACTTGATGCCACAAAAATAGAAAGATGCAGAAAAAATTAGATTATGAGGGGTGATAAATCAGATAGAAGAGGGTATGCCTCCATTATCCCGCTCCAATTGTCCTTATTTCTATGGAATGCTTACTATGTGTCAGTGCTAACATACGTACCATTCCAAATAATCCTCACATCCCTGTGAGGTATACGAGTATACTAATATCACTATTTCACCATGGGCACTGATGCTTAAAATATTACCTGACCTGCTTGAAATCAAGTAAAGGTACAACTGGGATTTAACATCAGATCTCTCTGACCTCCTTCAAAAAGAAAAGAAATTTAAAATATAATTTAATTTTATTTTCTAAGACTGTCCCAACAAACTGGGATTCCCTGTTAAACTTCAAAGAATTTAAAAATATAAGACATAGAGATATGTTTTGAAAGTTGTTGTTCCTATAACACGTCCTGTGCATGCTCACCTTTAACATTTCAATTATTATAAACTTTAGGTTTCGATTTAGAAAGAGGAGCTACTGGTGTCATTACTATTTCCAAAGGTATGAGTATTATCAGTAAAATGCACTGCAGAAAATTTAAAAGATAAAGTCAGCTTACTTTCAGATTCATTTTCTATTAATTTGTGATAATTTGTAACTTAATAATATAACGTCAACTTTCAGCAGTGCTTTCAAAGTCCATCCCTTTTAGTGTAAGTTAAAACTTCCAATAAAAATAGTTCAATTAATAATCAATATAGAGAAATTGTATATCTAAGCAAGTCCTTACTGAGTAACTTTTACCAGAGAATAACTGGATCTTGAAATTCAAAAAAGGAATTTCTATTTGTTCATAGCAAACTCCTATGGAAAAGCAGATACCTAATACATAAAACTAAAACTTCATGATAATTTGATCATAAATTTGGGATTTCAGACATTCCAAAACAATCTATAATAACATTCACAAATCATAAAAACTTGCATAGACATATAAATCTCACTTCTCCTGAATCTGAAATTTCTAGATTTGGTAGTTTAGAATAAATATAATAAAATTGCTATCCCTTGTTTTAATTAATCAAATATAGTCATTCTAGTAACTGGGATATATGCAAAGACATTGGTTTTAAATGAACATTTAACTTTTACATAAAGTAGACATGTATTAGGAGTCCCAGTTTAAAAATATGCATGTATACAGTATGTAATACATAATGGTGCATGCATTTAATGTGGGAAATGGACTTGTTCCCAAATATAGCTGTTGCAAAAGAAAGCCAGAATATATTTTACTGGTAGAATTATTCTTGTACCCTCTTGATAACTTGCAATACACAAGTGCACTTAGGAGTGATTGGGTCTTGCCTTGAGCCTAAGAGTGGCGTTGAGCATAGATTGCTGCGGTTAACGCTTAATGTGAAAAAGAAGAGACTGCTGTGGAGATAAAGTGGGGTTATTTTTCCTATCCGACAGTTCTGTCCCTTTTTCGCTGCAGTTCACCTAACCCAGCTGAATAGATTTCCCACTAGGTATATTATCTTGAAGAAAGACTTTTCCTGATGGTACTCATGAGATACACAAGCTAGCATTTATGGCCTCCCCCACCCCCTGCCAAATGAGCCTCATTGCTTAGTCAGAATAAGCATTGTTGCCAAGTTCTCACTCCCACGATGACTTCCAAAGGAAGTAATAAGAGAGATAAAAGGGAGAGGACAGACATTGACTGGCTGTAGAACATGTAGACTTGATTCCTGCCAGGGCATTGGTTTATTTAGTACTTGTAGCTCTAGAATCTGGTCACCTGTATTATTGCATATTCTGGTTTATTTGTATTTTTCTTCCATAGCCATATTTTGGTATTGGACATACCTAGATAACTAAAATTTTCATAGGTAAAACTAGCCTCTTGCTCTTGGGTTTCTAAGGATACTGCAAAGACTATGTTTCTTAGTTTCTCACTTTTGATGATTGCACTATTCTGAGATCAACAGACGAATTCACTATTTAAATTGGATCTGACCCTGTTTCTTTCACCTTTTTTCCCTAGTCAAATATGTGGACGCTCCAAAGCCAGGCATTTCTGAGAAGTGGCAAACAAAACACATGATATAGGGGCCGGCCGAGTGGCGCGATGGTTAAGAACTCGCTTGGGATGCCAGAGGGCCCCGGTTCGGATCCCACATATGAGGGCCA
>NW_017731717.1:1478422-1513757 GCF_001890085.2 Hipposideros armiger
TATATATATATATATATATGTATGTATGTATATGTGTGTGTGTGTGTGTATGTATAGTTGTTGTTATTGGCCACACCCCCTATCCTGTCTCCCACAGACAATTCAATTTCTGGTTGCTGTTTCTCTAATATATGTCCCAGAAGTATCTACATGTTTTCTATGATGGCTTTAGGTAGCTCATTATTTCTCATGTAATATCCTCACTAAGTTCCCTACCTCCACTTCTGCATTCTCTACAAGGCAGTCAGATAATCTTTAAAAATGTACCTGGAATTTTTTCACTTTCTTGCTTAGAGTCTTCCGACAATGTTCTCTTCGATTTAAGGGAGAATTCCAACTCTTTCCATTGGTCTGCAGTGCCCTAGGAGGTCCGCCTCTACACCTTGCAAACTCAAGCCTTGCTAGGATTCCTCCACCCCATGCTTTGCCAGATACACTGGATTTCTCTTGGTCCCTAAGCGATGCCTAACTTAGTGCTCTTGAACTTGCTATTTATTTTGCTTAGCACACACTTCCCCCAGATCACTATGTGGTTGACTACTCATGTTTTATCATAAAGGTCACATCTTCAGAAAAGATTCCCTTGAGTACCCGAGCTAAAATAGTCATCCTTAACTGTCGGTCTCTATGGCATCACTCTGTTAATTTCACATTTTTTCACTCTCAGGAATTATCTTGCTCATGTATTTATGTTGGATGGCTTATTTTCTCTCTTGTCTATCTAGAATGAGAGGCCTTGAGTGTCCTCCTCACTGCTGAGATCCTCACTGCTGAGATCCTGGTACGTGAACAGTTCCTGACACAGAGAAGGTATTCAGTAAATGTTTATGCATGCCTGGATCATGGATCCCTACCCTAAAACCTGACTCCTCCGCTCTGGTAAAAGCTGCATACATTAAAGAGAAACATGAAGTCCATTTCCTTTCCCTTTACTGCTCTCCTTTATACCTTAGTGATCTGATCTATCAGTATTCAGTGATCTACATCTTCTCTGACCCCAGTCCCTTTAAATTTCTAAAATCAAATATCTCTCCCAAACAGAAAGCACCCTTAGCTCATAACGCAATTTGTGTTAAAAACAGACTTTTACTCCTATTCAAAAGCAACTCAAACTCCGTTCACTCCACTTACTCATTAGATTTGATGTAAAGTTTAGCAAAAATAAGGCCTAGTATCTCTTTTCCTTCCCTTTACTGTCTTCTCAATATTTGCATTTCTGGGCTTCTTCTTGTTACTTGGGCCTATCAAAGGACATTAAGGTGCAATTTAAAATCAAAGGCACATAGGGGAATATGAAATTAGTTCATGCCACTTTATCTTTTCCTTTATGCCCATTTCCTTGTACACTTAAAAATATCAGCTTTAGTAATCTTCTACTTGCTATGCATCAATTATCTGCTTCTTTATTATCATCACATGTCAGTTCCTCAAATTCAGAAGCCAGTAGCATAATCTCCTTTTTAGTTTCCTTCAATGCAATTATTAAATCACATCAAAATTGCTTCTGTGACACTATGTAGCAAAAAAGACAGCATACATTATATGCATATGCTTTCATAATTGATCTAAAATAAGTCTCTCATCATTGCCATTTCCTGATTTCCCCAATTATAAATTCTAAGCTTCTCCTTCACCAATCTGCTCATTCTGTCATTCATTCAACATTTCTTCAGCAATCTTCTGGACACTCTGCTAGATGCTGAGATAGCTGAGACAATAAAAAAACAAACAAAATGCATATTTTCACGAATATATCACAGCCTAGTGGCTTAAATTATAATGGCTTCTAATCTAGAAAAATCAGCATTTTTGAAATGCCAGAACTCAAAAGTCATCATGTGGGTTCTACTTTTTTTAAATGTCTGAAACTATCCCTTGCCTACCATGTGACAAGTAGTATGCATAAAGTATTTATAGTTTTAATTAAAAATCATTTATATGAATCTCTCCCAATCAATACTTTATGACCAAAACACTGTTACAAATCATTAACATATTCACTTTTCGTGAATTTACAACAGAATATTTCTATTTTTGTATATTAATATCTGACAGATATTATTATTTGTATATTATTATCTGTCAGATAGCCATTTCAGTTATTAATGTGGTTTTCAAATAGGTCCTAGAATTGGCATTAAATTCAAAGACTGCAATCCCATGGTGCTCTGTTTACTCAAAAAATATTTGTCAGCTGTGATTAATATTCACTTTATACCTTGAAGATGAGCACAAGGATCAATTTCCTTATAGGAAGAAGTAGGCAAACATGGGTATGAACAGAATTAAATGACAGAGAAATTTTGCATTCTCATAATTTGAGAGACATTTCTTTAATGAAGGATCAGTGACATCATTCAAATGAGGTATTAATATTCATTATCAAAGTAAATATTTGGTATTTCATGGAACTTAGCAAGAAAATGGATAATATATTATGAACAAGAGATCTTTATTCCTCAACTGTAAAATCTGTTTAACATTTGAAAATTAATCAAGATAATTTGCCATATAAATAAAGGGGGAAAAGTTATACAGTTATTACAAATGCAAAAAAACTGACAAAATTCAACACCCAATTATGCTAGAATCTTTTAAAACACTACAAATTTAAGTAGCTTCTTCAAATGTCACAGAACATGTATAAAAAACATGCATAGATAATATTTAATGTTGAAATAGTAAATTGCTTTCCCCTGAGGTTGGAAACATGAGAATATACACTATAATCATATATATTTAACATTATTGCTGAAGTTTTTAGCCAGTGGAATAAGTTAAGAAAAAGAAATGTAAGGCACAAGCAAGGATTTGGGGGGGGGGGAAGCACAATAATGTTATTTGCAAAAGAATTTGCAAGCAATTAATTAAAATTAAATGAATATAATGAGGTCACTGGAAACAATATGAATATACAAAAATAAAGAATATATATCTATGTTCCAGAAACAAATTATTGGCAAATTAAAGAAAAATACCAAAATAAAAGACCATAAATGTCAACTACTTGCAGAATCAGTATAACAGGATATGTATAAGACTGCAAAAATGAAAATTACAAAATGCTTACTGAAGTAAATTTAAAAAGACTTAAAAATAGAGGAATATAACATGTTCATAGATTGGAATACTTGATATATTAAGAAGTTAATTATCTTTCAATTGATCTACAAATTCTATTCAGTCCCAATACAAATACCAGTTGTTTTGTTCTTATTATTATACAAATACACCAGTTGTAGTTCTTGTTATTGTGGAAATTAAAGATCTAATTTTAAATTTGATTGGGAAACATAAAGGATCTAGAATTCCATCCCAATCCTTAAGGAGAGATAAGAAACTGCAGGACATATACTACCAGTTTTCATGACTTACTGTGAAGGTATATTGAGTCATGTGGTGTTAATGCAAGGTTTAACAATTAGACCAATGAAGCAGAATAGAGAAACTAGAAGTAAACCTTTACATTTACAGTCACCTATAATTATTATAAAAGTGTCACACCAATTCAGTGACAAAAGAGTCTTTTCAACATCAAGTGTTGGATTAATTGGGTATCTCTTTGGGAAATGAACTCTACCTTGCAACACACACAAATGTGTGCATGCACACACGCGCATACAGACACACACACGAATAAAGTGAGATAGACCATACATTACAGATAAAATTATAAATTTTCTATTATAGAAGAAACTATAGGGAGCTATCTTCATGGCCTTGGGTAAAGGATTTCATAAACAGAAAAGATAAACTATAAAAAAGATTACTTGCATATCACTGAAATTAAAAATGTCTGTTATCTAAGAGGAATTACGTTAAAAGGAAAAGAGTATATAAAATAAAGAATATATATATGTATATATATATATATATATATATATATATTTAAAAATACCTACAAATAATTCTATGGGCTGTCAACCACATTTTTAAACATTAGCAAACCTTGAACAAATACTCCATAAAAGATAATATCCAGGTGGTCAATAATCATATTAAAAAGTGCTTACATCATTAGTCATCAGGAAAATTACAATTAAAAATACAGTGTGATAATGTGACACAACACTTAGAATGGATAAAAATGAAAAGGGTAGATCACATCAAATGTTTACAAGAATGTAGTGCAACTGGAAATCTCATACACTGCCACTGGGAATGTACTTTGGGGAATTTTTTGGCATTTTATACTAAAGCTAAACATATTTATTTATTCCTTATGATCTATCAATTGCAATACTACACAGATACCCATCAGAAATTACTGCATATATCCCTACATTAGAGCTCCAAACTGGAAACTATCTGAATGTTCATTAGCAATATACATGGGAGGGTGAAGAAGGATGTGAAAAAGTTGTGAATCTTTATATGAAAAGTTGTTATTGGGCAAATACATGTGTAAAAATCGATCAGTTTGTAAACCTCTGATTTATATTCAATATATGTAAGTATTACATCATTAAAATAAATAACCAGGTAAAAGTGATTCATTTATTATTGACAGAATACATATGAATTTTGTAAATCAAAATAACAAGGAGATAATAATTCTCACCCACTAGCATGGCTATAATCAAAATAATAATAACAAGCATTGCTGAGGATATAGAAAAACAGCAACCCTCAATTTTAGTGTTGTTACTGAGAATATAATATGGTTCCATCACTTTATATTTTATCTTTTTAATTAATTAATTAATTTTCAATTACAGTTGACATTTACTATAATTTTACATTAGTTTCATGTGTACAGCATAGTGGTTAGACATGAAGTAACCCACCCAATAAATCTAGTACCCACCTGGCACCATACATGGTTATTACAATATTATTGACTATATTCCCTATGCCGTACTTTACATCCCCATGACAACTTTTTAACTAACAATTTGTACTTCATCCCTGTACCTTTTTCACCCAGCCCCCCACCTATAGGAAATAAACTCTCAGACACTGCTCTTAGTAACTTTTTTTTAGGACATATCTCCTCAGGCAAGAGAGGTAAAACATTTTAAAATAAATAAACAAATGGGACTACATCAATCTAAAAAGTTTCTGCCCAGCAAAGAAAACCATTAACAAAATGAAAACACAATTTACCAATTGGAAGAAGATATTTGCCATTAAGCGTTAATATCTAAAATTTATAAAGAACTAATACAATTTAATACCAAAAAGAAAAATAAAATCCAATCCAATTAAAAGATGGAAAGAGGACCTCAATAGACATTTCTTCAAAGAGAACATACAGATGGCCAATAGACATGAAAAGGTTGCTCAGTCACTAATCATCAGAGAAATGCAAATTAAAACTACAGTGAGATATCTAATACTTGTCAGAATGGCTATCATTAACAGTCAACAAACAAATGCTGGCAAGAATGTGGAGAAAAGGGAACCCTTGTGCATTGTTCTTGGGATTGCAAATTGATGCAGCCATTATGGAGAACAGTATGGAGGTTCCTCAAAAAATTAAAACTAGAGCTACCTTATGATGCAGCAATTCCACTTTTGGGTATTTATCCAGGGAAATCCAAAACACTAATTCTAAAAGATATATGCACCCCTATGTTCATTGAAGCATCATTTATAATAGCCAAAATATGGTATAGTTACTTTGAAAAACACTTTAGCAGTTCCTTAAATCATTAGGCACAGTTACCATAGCAATTCCATCCTATTTATATATCCAAAAGAAACATATATAAATATTCACAGCAGCATTATTCATAATGGCCAAAAAAGTGGAAGCAACCAAAATGCCCATCATCTGATGAATAGATAAACAAAATGTGGCACATTCATACAATGGAGTATTATTCTACAAAAAAAAAAAAGGAGTGAAGTACTGAGGCATGATATAACATGCATGAATCTTAAAAACATTGTGGTAAACAAAAGGAGTCCAAAAGACTAGATATTATACGTTGACATTTATATGAAATGTCCAGAATAGACAAATCTGTAGAGACAGAAATGCAGATGATTGGTTGCTAGGGGGTGGGAGAGGGGAAAAGGGAAATTAATGCTAATGAATATGGGCTTTCTTTTAGGTGTGATAAAAATGTTCTAAACTTCGATAATGGTGATGGCTGCATGGCTCTGTGAATACACTAAAACCACTGAATTGTACAAATTAAAAAGACTGAATTTTATGGTTTGTGAATTATATCTCAATAAAACTTATTTAAAATGGAAAATTATTAATCACAAAAATGCGACCTTTCTAAGGTTACATCTTATAATTCCTTGCAGAAAATAAATGCCTAGTAGAGGTTTCCTAAATGTTTAGAACTTAAATGACTGAAAAAGTGAAGGCCTTTACTCAAATAGTATATACAGGCCAAAGGACCCTTACTCAGAAGGCAGAAATTAATTGCTATGTTCAGGGTAGGTATTATGGGGCTATGTGCTCTTATTGACATGGAAGAATAATTTTTTTATATGTGTAAATATTCGTGGCCTGTTATATGAAAAAGAAACACAACTGAAATATAAGTATTACATTACTTTAAGATATTATCCTACTGATAGCTTTACTAGTGCAAGTAATGGCCAATTAAACTGAAGGATTAAAAGAACTAGCTTGTGGAGGCAAAATGAGCAAGCTTCAACGGCAAACATGCGTCAACTGAAGATGTTTCCAAATTACCGGCATTAATAAAAAAGTCACTTTGATAGCGTCTTTCTTTGAGGAGCCCATTTTTCCCCCTAGACATTACCTAATTAAATCTCAAAATATAGAAGGTTGTGTAATCAACTCTCTAGGTTCTTTTGAGAATCTTATTGGAAAAGTAAACCTTTCATCTAAGCATTTACTTTAGTATTTTTTATCTGTTTTGTTACAGGGAGAAATTGGATCTGATAACTATTCGGTGTAGATTTTTTTTTGCTTCCACTTCCCTATGTGCAGCTTGCTCATTGTTCTCTAGAAGTGACCCTTCACCACCACGAGTCAAAAGTGTAACTGCAGCCACCCACAGATGCAATCACTGCTGTTTACTGCTCTCAGGTTAGTGGGGATGACCTGAACACTCATAATGATGGATCTGGATGTCACCCTTCTCAGTGTGTCCTGAAAGAAGGCACAATGCGCTGGAAAAGGCTAGAGAGAATGTTTTATAAAAACCCCCAGCATGTTTCATCCTGTGCTAATTAGTAACTATCATATAATGAATGAGGTGAAAATATACAGTACAAATGTACCTAAATCAGTGAAAATACAAGTGTTACCAGAAAAGACGAGACTTTAAAGCAGTGGTTCTAAACCGGAAGTAATTTTGTGCCCCCCTACCCCTTCCGCCAAGGTGTATTTGGCAATCTCTGAAAACGTTTTTGGTTTTCAAGACTCGGGATTGGAATGCTACTAATGTCTAGTGGGTAAAGGCGCTGCTAACCATACTGCAATGCACAGGATAGCCTTCCATGACAAAAAAATACCCAACCCTAAATAAAATACCAGTAGCACTAAGGTCGAGAAATACCAATTTAACGTATAGCCAGAGCATGACGAGTGCTATGACCAGCCTACAAAATCTCATAAGGTATCCCTAGTAAACATGTAATTGGGTGGCGATGGTACTTTTTATTGTGAAATATTCATTAAAAGGAACAGATGTAATATATATTTGTCATTTTAAAGGACAAAACTAAACCTAACAACTGTTCCAACCATCATCCAACTGAATAGATGGAACATTGACAGTTCCTTAGAATCCTCCCTCACTCCCTCCCCAAATCACATTTCATTTTTCCAGAGCATATACCTGAATTTTAAAATCAGTCATTTCCTTTCAATAGCCTTCTTTTCACTTATGTATGTATTCCTAAATAATATATGCTCAGTTTTGCCAGTTTTGAAAATTTTGAAATGGAAATGTAATGTATTTTTTTAATTGTATTTCAGCTCAATATTCTGAGATTTATTTATAGATATGAGTATACAATGCAATATACAGATGATGCATTATAGAATTGTATACTTGAAAGCTATATAATTTTACTAGCCACTGTCACTCTAATAAATTTAATAAATGAAAAAATAATAAAAATCATGTGTTCTGGAACCAGTAAAACATGTATTTGTATTATTTATGTGTTTAGGACTTTGATAAGTGCTGCAGAGATTTTCAAGTTGTAAGATGTCATCTTGCTCCTAAGATTCATGGTAAATTTGTAATGTAATAAAATTAAGAGACTAAGTCATTTTCTTAGAATACAGAATAATTGTTAAGTGTATGGACTTTGGAATCAAGAGACTTGGATTTGAATCGTTTACCCATGTCTGTTGAATTATCTTAGCTCACTCACTCTTTGCTTCCAATTTTTTTTCATTGATATAATCAAAGAGAAAAATATTGTATCTAATTTATATAATTGTTGGGATAATGCACAGAAAATGTAAAATATAGTAACTGAGAAAAAAGGAACACTATATAAATGATACAATTTGTTATAATTAGACTATAGTCATCCCCTAATTTACGACCTAATTATTTTCTTTCTTCCTTTAGGCACAATATAATAAATTGGGTTTCTGTTCTTGAAAATAAGAATCATAAAATGTAAATTCTTTATGAAAATAAAGAAAATTAAAACACAAAGATATTATTTCAAACATTTATTAAATATGTAAATTTAACTGTAGCAGCAAAACATTTTGATATCCAACTGTGTGTTTTTTCCAGTTAATTTTTTTCTTTCACTCATCCTCAACCAATAAATACACTACATTTAGGAAGAGCTGATAAAGTGAGAACAATAATCATACTCTGGGCTATTCTACTCTTAAAGGACTTGGGGAAATATCTAGTAGAAACAACAAATATTCTTGAATGTCATGGTTTTCAATAATATGAAAATAACTGGAGCAAAACAATGTTTTCTCTTTTTTTGTTTTATTTCTGAGTCCAGTGAGTCTTAAAATATGGTAATCATATACAAAATACCCGGTGGAAAGGAATTAATGATTACCTAACAGAATTTCTCAACAATAGGGGATAAGAATTTCACCAGTGGGCAGGAAAAGAATAGTGATGTTTACAGAATAGAGATGATTTCTGGTGGGTGCCCCAGGGCTCTCGATGAGGTGAGGAAGGACTACTGAAACTCCAGTATATATCTCAATAAATTTTGGGGTAATCTCACTGCAGAAGTGTAGTCCAGGTATTGTGTGAGGTAATGCAAGGCTTACAGGGAATTTGCAACTAACATAACACGTAAGTGTTGAAAAATCATTGCCTGAGGAATCTTCCTAGATAAGGCCTGAACACAGCCCCAATATGTCGTGTACAAGCCAATGTTCTGCAGTGAGATAAACTGAGAATTTGAAATGTCAGGTCAGTTGTGAACTGGTTGAGAGACTAAAGTTATCCGAAGAGACACTGAGGAGGAGTCTAAGAAAACACAGTGCATGTGAATCAGAATTGAATGTCATAGCGGGAACTGAACCTCAGCAGTAGATGCATCAGGAACAGAGGGAATCATCTTGATCTGATAAGAGGAGTCACACCTCAACAAAAGTCAGCAATGAGAGAAGAGAGCATAAACTCAATTGCAAACCTAGTCCCCACACCTACACTGTTTAGTAAAATTCTCCTGAACCCAGAAGCTCTGGGAGGGGGCAGAAGAAAAATGGGTAAGAAAGTAGAATATGAACTGACCATATTAATCCAAAATTGACTGAATTTTAAACCAGAAGCAACTAAGTTACTATCAATAGCAAAATTAAGCTTTCCTCTGCAGAGAAGAAAAGCAGATTCAAGCTCAAATGAGCTTCCCAATAGTTAATATGTAATGGGTTTTTCATACTTGAATTTTTTATAAGTGTGGAAGATTCAAATCTACCACAAAATGAAATAAACTTTTATGAAGATTGTTTCTGTTACTGGGCTAAACTGGCTGAAATGTTTTAAGCAAATAGTCCATGAAATTTAGAGCAGAAAATATTTTCTTTTCTTTGTAAATCTCCCTGAAATAAGCATGGCAGTCTTCACCGTTTATGGGAAACTAAGGTCATATATCTTTTATTTTTCTTCCCATTTCTACTTCAGTAAGGGTAAATGACTCCTGATATCTTTGAATGATAAACGCTAGGAGTAGCTTCCCTAGTGGCTTAATTCCCAATAATCCTTTTCTTGGTCAACTCAGTGCAACATTAGCAGCAATCTCATATAGTAGTCATCACTGCATATTTTATCCTAACTGAAAAATTATTATTCTCTGTAGGAAAGATTATCAAAACCTGAGGGTCTCAGGCTGAACTGCTATATTCTTGTGTGCATACTATTAAAAATATTTTAATGACTAGAGATGAGTCTCTGGTTTGCAGAAATAAATTCATTACAGGAATGCTTGATGGTTGAGGTCAAGCTAGAAGGATAATGATAAAATCAAAACATGTTATATCAATAAATGGAACTACAGATACCTCTCCCTTTTAAAAATTGTTTTTATAACTAAAAAAAATTGTACACTGAACGTGCATTATTTGGGTAATAAAAGTATAAAACAGAAATAAACACCCTATTGAGCTAGGAATTAAATAGTTACCTGGTTCAAATTCTTCATTTTAGAGACCAGTTAATTAAGCTTCAGAGAGTGTCCTGGCTTTTTCACTGTTAGTCAGTGAAAAAGACTGCAGTCATTCACAAATATTCTCTCCATTAACCACTCAAAATAGAAACTGGTGCAGTAAAAAAAAAAAAAAAAAGAAAAAAGAAAGAAAGAAAGAAAGAAATACACTGTCTGGATCATTCTTGAAAGGAAAGGCAACACCTCAATAACTGAACTCATAAAACCTGTTGCATAGATCATGTCTTTTTAATGTTTTTACCTGTATCTGATAATGGATAGCAAAGTGTCTCACACCAAAAGAACTGTCAACAACTTTTCAAATGATTAATACATATGATGTGTATTGTGAATTCATGCTTCTCAGTCATTCAGAGAACTCTCGTTAACTTTAAAACCCACATATTATGTATCTTGCCTTATTCTTGGTGCCAAAATAGATATTATACTTGAAACAACAGCAACATTTTAGATTATGCAAAAGGAAGACCTCGAGGGTCAAGATCGATGACTGATAGTAACATGCAATGCTTTTCTGTGTTTCATCATTCTAATATTCTATGATAACCATTTTCAGTTTAAAGAACTTCAGTATTGCCAGTTTATTTTTTGTGTTTCTACATCTTATTTCAATTAATTTTACTTATCATATCAACTAAAAGTATTGGCAGCAGTACATAGCCAGTATTCTCCCAGATTTTGTTTTCCAGTGAATAAAATGGAAATTGATAAGATCTTAACTTCTGAAATTGTATCATCTTATAAAATACACATCTTAAAATTAAGCTACATGTTTTAGCTATAAAATTTTTATTTTAATAGACTTGACTTGGGGCTTCACTTTGTATTTTCCAAGAGGCACAGAAGGAAGGGAATGGAAATACCCTGATTCTCCCAAGAACTGCTGTTTAACAGACTTCTCCTTCATTCTTGTCGATTTAAAAAAGAATGAGATGAAAATTTCAAGGTAATTGTCAGAAAAAAATTATAATAAGACCCTTAAATGGTTGATTAAAAAAATCTTCAAGGAGAAGATTTTTACACATAGATCTCAGTGTAATTTAGTAATTTTATCATTGCATTAAATTTAATTTTGAACTTTTTAGCAACTGTAATGGGAATATTTTTCCAATTAAAGATCTAAGCCAATTTATTCAGAGTCCATTTTTTTCTAGTTCTATTAATTTCTAAAAGTGATTTATCATGTGAATCCTCACACAAAGGAGACTGAGTAATATAAACCAGCGTTTAGGTAAGAAATACTTATCTCATGTAGCTCCTACTTTTACCAACTTATAATTTGGTGAAGGGCCTAATTTTAAAACATAACTCAGATAAGGGTTTCTTGTGGAAGGTAAAGCTAATGGAATCCTGGTTTGAAAGATTAAGATATTCTAAAAATCATGAAAAGTAATAACTAATGTAGTTATTTGTGTACCTTTGTCAGTATGGATGGTCTTACGCAAACAGCAATAAAACCTGGACAGGCTCAGGCCAAGAAGGACGCTGGTGAGTGCTGGTATGCAGGTGTCCCTTGAGCTAACAACTGAACAGCAGCTTGATTTAGAGGTTTGGGAATCATCTGATTGTATGTCCCAGATAACATCATGTATATCAGTCTACCCACCATTACCAGGAACACATCAATTAAACTGATAGTGTTCTCCAGATAATATTTTATACATTTTTATATCAGTGCAATCACAATCCCTGTTTTCAAAAAATATTCTAAAGTGCACGTGATTATCGCCCTCAAATAATAATTCAAAGAAAGTGAAAATGGGCAAGAAAACCGATTGTGAGTGCTAAGTTTACACGCTAGATAACATTCTACAAAAACTGAATGAAAAATTAAGACATTTATTTCACTTATCATACCTATATCATGTAGTAGTAATGCATTAAAAACTTCCTATTTACAAATTCCTAGAAATAGAGTAAGAGAGAGCAAATATATAGATACAAAGTTATTTTTTATATCTGGCACAGATGAAGAGATATTTTAATAGAAGATCCCAGTAGCTAAAGGAGTAAGAAATATTAATAATTTTAGGCAGGAGTTATAACAGTTTTTATGAGTGAAGCTTTTGAGGTGCACCATTATTGATATATCTCACACTGATAAGTATTTGTTCACTGTATTTCAGGTGAAAAGAATAACATCAAAGTTACAATTCAAAACATGGTTTTGGCTCATGTCCTGTGGAGTAGACACATGGGTTTTCCAGAGTCCTACCCCTGTTGCATGGGTAACACCACCATAATACTACTTTGGGTAGCCAGCTTTCCCACACTCTCCCTCTAGGATCTACTCCTTTCTCCCAGGCCAGTCATCCTAGTTAGAAGTGAGCATGTGACTAAAGCAGGGCCGATCAGAACTAATCACGGACCTTTACTAGGTCTGTTGGGAAACAGTGATACTCTTTCACTAAGATTGCAGGGACTAAAATTCATGTAAGCTTGAAGCTGACAAGTGTCATCGTCATCACCATATTAAGAAAACCTATGTGAAAATAAAACTACTTTGAGTAAGGAAAAACCAAAATATGGAGAGTGATCAAGGCTCTTTGCCATGTTTTGCTGTCCTAAATCTGAAGTAGCAAATTTAAAAGCTTTTAACTAACAGGGAGATGATATAAATGTGTAAAGCAATATCAGTAAAGCAAAATTGATTTTTTGGGGGGTCTGTGGTAAAACGAAGATGTACTCCAACCATAAATATTTAAATTTGATTTTTTTTTCAATTATTATTCTGATCATAATAGCTCTCTTCAGTTTTGTCCTGGTGGGTCTCACATGGCAACCCTTGCATGAATCTTAGAAGATTAGGTGTGATCTATATCTGGCCTTTCAGTTATATGAATCAATTTTATTTTTTCATTATTTACTTTTCTTGCTGTCTTCCCTTTCTCCTTCTAACTTTCCTCCTTCCCTCATTTCTTCCTTTCTTCTTTCCCTTTCTAAAAAAATTATTTTTCATTGATTTTCATTGATTTTCACCTCTTGGCAAGGAGAAAAAATATATTTTATTTGTGCAACATGCAAGACAAAAATAATCAAAGATTATGTATTTTTCTGAAATAATTTGAGAAGTATTAACAATTCTATTTTAAAGTCAATCAGCCTGACAACAGACTTGCAATGTGATTTAGGGCAGTGGGTCTCCAAGTGTGGCCACTAGACCAATACCCAATATCAGCATCACCTGGACACTTGTTAGAAATGCAAATTCTCAGGCCCCACCCCAAATCTTCTGTAGCAGAAACAACCACCTGTATTCCAGATGATTCTGGTGCCCCCTGAAGTTTCAGAAACCCTACTTTGGAGGAGTGGTATAACAGTCAAGAAGGTATTCAGTGATTCACACTTTAAGTGAGCCTATGCTATTGAGAGGCAGTGACAAGGGAGGAGAATATAAAGTTTCAAGAGGAATGACTAACATATAAATAGATAGACAGACAGACAGATAGATAGATAGTTATAGATAGATATAGATCGAGATATAGATATATAGATATATAGATGTATAGATATAGATAGATCAACAGATACAGTAATAACATACACAAATAAATTAACGAGTGAGAGAAAGAAAGGAAGAAAAAACAAGATTAATTTAGGGTTTAGGATGGAAAAACAGTTGTTTAAGCTCTGTGGATATACTAATGTCATTAAATGTTAGCTAGAGTTTAGTTCTATAGTTGCCTTAATATATTCAGTAACCAATAGCTACATGTGACAATTTAGGTTTAAATTTAAATAAATTAAAATGTTAAACACATTTCAAGTGCTCAATACCCACATATATTCTAGAAAAGTTTCATTATCAGAGCAAGTTATAATGGACAGCCATGCTCTAGGTGGTAAGACTTTTTTGCTCATGATAGGGTCACAAAAGGTGAGGTAAAGGACCTGGTCTGTTAGTTGAAAAATGACTCAGGTTTCTGTGCTGTCATCATGTGAAATAGCAACCACCAACCTCCACAGTTAAAAAGCCCAATCTCTTCTCAAGGGGCCTGTTTCCTCCTGGGACCTTGAAGCCCAGGCAGGCTCAAATGTAATCTGAACTTGAACTCTGAGACTGTTCACTGGGAAAGCCTCTTATGCTAGCTACCCCAGGTCTGTCCCTCATGCATCTCACTTAATGAATAAAACTTAGATATGCCCAGGCTTCTTTTCATCAAAACACCCACTTCAAAGCCACCAATGTGTCTCTCTTGAATCCTGAGATATGATACATGAACTCATTTTGGAAGATATTAAATGGAAAACCAAAGGAGACATAAATCTAGGTGCATCCTACTAGCCAATCACAGCTCAAAAATCACAAAATTCATTAGTAGCTATTTCAGTAGACGTTCTACAATTATCTCGCATTTTAGTTCATTCTAGAGTTCAAGGCCATCATTAAGCAGGACTCGAGATCCTATTCCTCTCACTCTCTTTCTGGGCTCTTTCATGAAGCCTCTTTTTCAGTGAGCCAGGCTTCCTTTCTGAATCCTGATTACACCATGTTCATTCACACCTCTGCACATTTGCTCTCATGCAGTGTCTCCTGCCTGGAGTGGCTGTGTTAATTCTCTCTGCATACATCCAAACGTCTTCAGCCATAAATATTCAACTCAAGTCTTAGCTTCTTGAAGCCATTTCTGAATAATTCTCACATCAGCAATGCTAACAAATATATCCATAACACATAATTGAGTTTATTTATATAACATATATTCTCATCTCTCTCTATAAATACATGCTCCTCTAACTTAAAAATATATACTTTATATCATCCTTGATAGTAGGTAAACTGATCTTGACTTTTTACAAATAATATCATATTGTAGTGTTTTTATCTATTGTAACAGAGGATGGGGCAATAATTAATTGCCAGACCAGTGCCCTCGAATAGGCAAGGTAGATTCTGGTAGATATTTGGAGGGAGTGGCCTTCCATAAGTTCACAGACAAGTCATTAATAGTAAATTTCAATTACAAATAGATGTTTAAAAGTGATGATGGAAACTTATGGAAGTTTGTGATAGCCTCAGTGTTCTCAGTGAGGCAAGAACCAAGTTAGCTTGGTAAGAAGGTAGAGGGAGGGAGAGATGGTTGAGTTTTGAAAAAAATCCAGAAAAAATGTAAGTCTTTTGAATAAGTGGGAGTTGGAATGGTTTAGGGAACTGTGTCATCTTTGCCACAAAGTCAGGACAGAGAGAGATAAAAGAAGTGAAAAGTGGGCAGGGTCAGATTCCTGGTGTGATCGAAGCATTCTGGAGATGGAACGCTGGAGGGAGCAAGACAGAAAACCAGTAGTGTCGCTGGAAATTAGTTCAGAATTGTAAATCTGGAGCGGTTGCAGCATCTGATCATGGAGTGAATGTCTGAGTTAGGAAAAGGACAGGTTAGTGGAGGAGAGGGAGGTCAATGGGGCCTACCTGTGAAGCTCAGTGATTGGCAAGATCATCTACTTGAATGCTAACATCACCAACAATTAGGACAAGAGTGGTGTTCACGAGACTGACAGTGAGCCAAAAGCTAAACTCTGCAAGGTCTATGTGGGATTGTGTGACCATGGTCAGTGAAGAAAGAAGTATAATGGGTGGTTGAATATCATGGTATGTAACCCACAGCTGTGTGCTTTTGTGGAGGACGGAGAGATAACTGTCCAGAAGAGGCGATGGCGAGAAGGATGAGGCGTATACCAACCCCCACCCGATGCCCAGCAGTGTGACGGGGCCACAAGGGCCACCACATGTGAATGCTGAGAACACAGCACTGTCAGAGGAGAGTAGCAAGGGGAAAGAACGCTCCCAGAAGAGGAGGAAGATGTTAAGTTTTACCAATAACTGTCTTTTGTGTTTTGGATAAAAACTGTATCTACCACTTAAAAGCATAAAACGCTCCTATCTTTCTGTAAAAGTTTCTTGAACTCAAATGTTTGTCTCAAGTCATTAATGCCTGCTGAAACATACTATAGATAGCATGTGACTTAGAAAGTAGAACGGCAACAATCTCTATTACAAAATTTATAAAAAGAATGATTTAACAATGCTGTTTTGTTATTCATAATAACTGGCTATTTTTAAAAGGAAGGCTCTGGAGGGGAATCATTTATTCCCTATTTAATTTTTATCAGCCCATACTTCTCCTCACCATCCCATTAGTTATCCTGACTTAACTGTGTTTCCCTTCTTGAAATATGGAGGGAATAAAAATTGATAGCTCATAAACACATATTAAAGAGTAATTTGAGATTTATAGAAGAGAATAAAGAGGAACAGAAAAGGGACCACTGTCTGAAATGCTATTGTGCAGGCAAAATGAAATAATCCATGCACACGGTATACTCTTGGATGCAGGCATGCACACGCACACACACAAAAAATCATCAAATATACTTTTGTACATAATTTGTCACTTTACGGAAAGGATGTTTTTCTATATCTAAAACAACCACTGATGTTTAAAAAATATTTAGGATTGACAATATAGCAGGAAGACCATGGTCACCGCTAAAAGATTGAATGACTATAGGTGATACTCAAGTAAGTACAGAATCCTCGTCTCTAAGATCACTCTAAATGAAAAAGAATGTTTTAGTAACACAATGGAATAAATATGAGATTCTCATCATCTATTATTTGAATAGCACAAAAGTTAACTCTATGATATTAGCTCTATTTATTATGGAAACATAGAGAGGAAAAGGTGATAGTGATGCTGAAAAGAAGAGCAAACTGCAGAAAATGACAATAACAGCAAAATCTCAGACCCATCAACCTCCACTTTTATAATAGTTCTAAAGCAAACATCACCAGCATGTCTTGACTTGGAAGAACAATATTTTCTAAACCATGCAGTGATGCATAAGGGGCTTGCAGAAGAAAAAAAAACTGACACAAAGACACACATCAAACTAAAAATTATTTCAATTCTACTTTCTGTTATGGTTCACAAGGTGCGAAATGAGCCTATACGCAGAACTGGACAGAAGGAATCTTTGAAAATTCACATTCTTATCTTGGTTAAAATTTATCTCATCTTCTACTATGCAAAGATTCAGGCTGAATGATTACATTTTGTAAAAAGAAAAAAAAATTGTAGCTATATTAAAGTTCAGGCCTATTATTCATAATAAATAATAGATTTATCATTTTGAAATTCTTGATACTTTAGGTGATTCAAGTTTCCATTAACAATTTCCCATGAATTTTGCCTTGTAACTGGAACTGCAATAATATATAATCTTTATAAATGACATTAAAAAATAGTGACTTATTGAGATAACCACTGGAAAGAAAAGACAATGAAGCTGATAGACAAACGGAGATGCTGCAAAATCTTTTCTTTCCCAACTATAAACAAAAATCAAACACCTTTTCCTGTGTGATAGTTTAATTAAATCCATCCTTCTTGCAATTAGAAATAAATAAAAATGAGATGAATAGATTCCAGTATTTTTTTGAATCAATAAATTGTGAACATTTTCAAGTCGAGCAAGTATGGCAGCATCATAGCTGCATCCTCCAAAGGTGAAAGGCTGTAATAAAGCAAGGCACAGGGAGGGCTGTGACAGTTCATCCTAAGTGGCCAGTGATATTGATGAATCAGTATCCTGCATCTTGAGAACTAGACAATCCAATTAACCACAGTCAGGGCTCAGATTTCTCTCTCTCGACATCTCTTAACATTGATCAGGCAATCAATTTTGTCTTAAAATGCAATGGCATCTCTTTGCAGTTTGAGTCTTTTTGATTCACCAGCTACATACAGGAAAAGATACAACAGGCTGAAGAGCCCAGTCCCTGGACAATCCAATAGGGACAGCCTTTACTTTCAGCATAACGAGGACCACGAAGTCATTATCACAGTGAAAAGATATTCCCTGTAACAGGTCACCATCCACTCTCAGACTCAAATCCTAGATAGTTTTCCTCATCAATTGCTTGATGACTGATACACAATCTCTGAAATGATTTGCAACAAATACACCTTCATGTAAAAATCTTTTGATTTCTGTAACAGGTCTAGGCATAATATCAGAAAATGGAAAATCACAAGAAGAGTATTTAATAAAAATATTTTCTCTAGGAAAAACAATAATTAATCTTTACATACCGGAATTTATTTCTGGCTCCTTTTTAAGTCTCCCTAGTTCTTTTCCAGGTGCTTTTTCTAAGAGCCCTCCCTGTTTCTGCCGTTCTATGCTCTACAACTCCCATTATTTTTGGAGTCTGTCATAGCAGCTTCCCAGGAGGTAGTCAGTCATACAATCACTAGATACCTACTATTTGCCCAGCATGACACATTTTTAAGGTGATCTTTAACATCTTAATCCATTGGTAGAAGGCAGTGGATTTCAAGTCATCCTGGCCAGCCTGTGGACAACAGTTTACATTTATACTAGGTATAATGCTAAATGGTCAAGCTCAAAAAAAAAAAACAAAAAACGGGGAAGCTTACTTTGAAATAAGTTGCCTGATATCGAAATGGAGTTTAAAATCATGATTCCAGTGATAAGTACTATAAATCACTTTAAATTCATCTCTAAATGTTTTATGCAATTCTTTTTTTTAAAAAAACATCAATGTGGATATCAGATACTTTAGGGATGGAAACAATAAATTATGATGCTATGAAATTTTCTTCAATCAAGGAAAGAGATGTAAGCCTTGAAGAGTTGTATCAATTTGGAATATTCTTATTTATCTTTAAGGACCAGAGACAGTCTAGAAGTCACAAGTTTGAGGAGGTTTCTAAAAATAATTTGAAATTATAGGCAATCACTAGTTTTTTCAGAAATGCTATGGAATTTTGAAGTGTTATTGTCAATTGTGATTTGTATGATTTAATTTGCCCAACTTTGCAAATATCTGGAGCCACCTGAGCTCCTGGTATTGTAATGTTAAAAAATACAGTGGAAGGTTAGAGATATAATTAGGTCCTCTTTCCTCTTATTGAGGGGTTCTATATACAATGTATTTTCCTTAAAGCTATAAGTTATAAAAATTTCCTCTCTGAAGTCAGTCTAATAACATTGATGGACATAAAGCTAAGTTGTTTGAAATAACCAATTATTTTATTGGTTCAAATTATTGAATATGCACTTTCTTATCTATTCAGGTGAAACATCTTGTTTTTAAAATAATGACATGTTCATGGTGTCCATTTTAATGGGAAAGAACTATATATATATATATATATATATATATATATATATATATATATATATTTTATATATATATTTTTATATAGCCCATGTTTTGCAGAGCCAATGAAATACTTCTATATGTTAGATGTGGTCGCCTGGCCAACAACTTGAGACTTCTGGCACAGACTTCAGGGCCCAAACTATTATCTTTTAATGCATATGAATCATTTAGCTAATAGCTACAAAGTTTGCCTCATAGCAACCTTGTGAGGAAGGAATTATTATGCCATTTCCTGATAAGGAGATCAAGTAATATATAGGTGAGGTCACTTGCTCAAGTTCACAGATCCGTCAGGTGGAAAAGCAAAGCCCACACCTGGCCATCCCTGGGTGCACATTACTTATTAGTACACTTTCCGTGTCTCACATATGAGCAACCATTTGTTCTTAGGATTTGGATTCTGGGGGTGGGGGAGGATGGTGACACCGATTGCTTGCACTGATTCAGTCTCCCTTATTCAGAGGTGAGGTAGCTCTCATTACATGATTTATTTTTCAAATGAAGATGTCAGTCAACTTCTGGTTGGGGAATTGTATCATATATTACCTTACGTAATAATAGAATTTTTGTCTCAGGTCCTCAACTTGAAAGATATATTTGAAGTTCTAATCCTTGCTTTCTAATGCTTATTAAAATTTTGTTCCGAAGAATTACAGACACAGAGGAAACTCTGAAGTGAATGAAGTCCTTATTTCTCTAGATGAGGAGTTGCAAACCTCTCCATAAACCAAATCTGGCTCATTGCATGATTCTGTAAATAAAGCTTTGTTGATACACAGCTATACCCATTTGTTTACATGTGATCATTGGCTGCTCTAGCCTACCACAGCAGAGTTGAATGGTTATGACAGAGACCATATGACTAGCAAGACCAAAAATATTTACTTTGGACTGTATAGGACAAGTTTGTCAACTTCTGCTCTAGATATTCTGATTTTTTGTCCTGGGAACAAAATCAGATACTCAAAGCCCTTTGTCCTTAGAGATCCCTCTTTACAGACCCTCAAACAATTGCTTTTTACTGTAAAGTTCCATGTTCCTGTCACCCACAGGCTCACAATCAATGTAGATAAAATGTAGGTAACAAGAAAATGCCTACACTCGTTTTCACTGCATTCACAGAAGAGGTTTTATTGAGGATAGTAACCTCATCATGGCACTCTTTACAAGATCAATACAACTATAGTTGTAGTACCAGAAATCATTTTTTTTTTTTGGTTTTTTTTGGGTCCTCATGCGGAATTAGTTAGCATGAATAGCAGGACTATTTCAAATCTTGTAAATAATTTGTTTTCTCTTTCCTATAGAAGCTAGAAATCTTAAAGCTAAAACTTCAATCTTCTAAGTTACATTGCTGAGCACACTTTTCAACTTAGGAAATTTACCCTCGGTTTCATGTTACCTCCCTTGCCTTGTTCCCTTTCCTCGTGATATCTTTGTGCACTTCATATTACTGCAATGTGTCCACTATTTTAGCCATAACTCATCTTTTTCAATTAAAATCAGACATAAATAAATGATAGCACTGGTTATGTAGAAAAAGACCTGAAAGAAAAGATGCTTGTCCCTTCTGCCCCTGTCACAGTTATCTATGCCTATGATTGCATCCTGCCCTATCCCCAGGGTTCAGTTTAAACCTCTAGAAAATAAGAAGGAAAGAAAATACTCTGACCCCACAAAGACCTCGGTTGAAAAAAAAAAAAAAAACAACTGCAGCTGTGTACAGAGCTGTATCTTGAAGAAAAAGAGCTCTGCATTCCCTAAGCTGGTTAGAACACATCCTGAGGTATGGTCATCTTCTCCTGCAAGTCTGAATGAAGGCCTTTTATAGAGGGAGTCAATGAGATTTAGGACAGACCACATGCTATAATGGCAGCTTTATATGGCAAGGCAACAAAGTTGAAGAGGGGATGGTGCCAATGTAGAATTATACTGATGCTACTAAAATCAGAATAGAGTAAAACACAGGCAGATGGTCAGGTCAACTCTCTGTCTTACTGCCAAATAGAATACGTAGGGTGGTGCTGTCCATTCTACCCTGCAGCCTGCTTCCTGGGCAATATGAAGTGTTGAGAGAGATGCTATCAAATGCCTCAGAGAGATTGCCTGGGAGGGACCGCTTTGACTTTTGTTTAGATGTTATCAGCATTGCTGAACTGTAAGCCTCACTATGGTATGCAAACAGACTAATATTAGTTTTTCCACTGTAGCTATGTGGAGGGTTTTTCTATGAAATGCTTTTTCTACTTCAACCAAAATGAAATTCACTTTTAATTCAGTATTGGAAAAAAAGGAAGTGATTCACCCTACCCCCATCTGCCCCCCATATCATAATAAAAAGGTAAAGAATTAGAAAGCTAATTAGCTCAAGCCAAGGAGGCACATTATACCTAATCACTATAAGAAATAAAATAGAGCTCCCATGTTCTCCTGTGTAAATAGTTCCAAATACTTCCATATCAGAGTCTGTTTTTAAGTCCTACTTAGGGTTTTTACAGAAAAAAATGTTAGCATTTTTCCATTTTGTTTATAAGAAGTAATAACTAAGTAGTAACTCATACGGTTAAATAATACCTGAATTTTTATGATTTTTATGATTTTCCTTAGATCTTTAAACATGAACTACTATGGTTACATGTCGCCTACATTCAATAATTAGAAAACCATCAAGCTTACACGTCATCACATGTTTTACTGATGGACATACCCACTTCACAGCTACTTCTGTTCCCCTCTTCTTCCCCCATATGTGGGAATAATATACCCCTTCACCTATAAAGTCTTTGTCACATGTCACCGACTATTTAAGGCATTACTTGACAACTATACATAAAACCCTCAGCCCTTTCTCTCTCACCTCCTTTCTTTGCTTTTCTCATAGTACCTATTACTAATATACTACAGAATTTAATTCTTTTTTTTTGGTAGATCCTGTCTCACATTTTAATGTAAAAATTTAGGTAGGTGACAACATTTTTGCATCTTGTTCACTGCTATATTCTGTAACCTATAATGGTGCCTAACAAATAAGAAGTACTCAGTAAATATAAATTAGTCCATAAGTGAATGAATGAAGGGTCTATAAATATGCCCACTCTGTTCCCAGTATCCTCAGTTATTTATTAAAATGTTGAGGTGGACAGAATGAAAGACAGTTATAAAGTATAACACCAGAGACATTCCTCGAGCTTCATCTAAATACAATCAACATTTGTTGTAGATTCATTTGCCAAGTTTAAATCACTCTGCCTTTCTTAGGCTAACAAAATCAACTGTATAAATTTGTATCAAGGTAAGAATTTTAATGTAGGACAAAGTCAAAACATTTATCAATTGCTGTATTGATGCCATTAAGTAAACATATCTCAGTATATTTTAGATACAAACTGTAAGTGGTCTTATTTGGTCTTAATTAAAGCATACCATTATAATCAATATAGGAATTTCCCCCAACAAGTACAACAGAAAATCATAAACAATGAAAGAAGAAAGAGGTTTTTTCTAACAGAATTGTCAACTCTTCCACTCATTTCAGGTTGTCATATGATCAGTCCTCTACTAATAGAAACCACCAATTACCCAATCATATTAACTACAATAGTATCACTGTAATTCTGCACCAGAAGTATATACCAGGGAAATTCAAATGCAACCTTGATTTAAAGAAATCACTTTAACATATTCAAGGAGTAAAGTATATTTGTTACTACAGCTCAAAGAGATATTCCATTTGATATTCATACAACATGTTCCTGTGTTACATGTTTCTCCCAGTAATGAGATTAATGTGATGGTTCATTACTTATTACCTGGGTTCAAATCCCTTTTCTACCACTTGTTAACTGTGGGATCTTCGACAAGTTACCTAACCTCCCTCTGCCTTACTTTCCTCATTTATAAAATATAGATAAAAATAACCCTTCCACATGGGTTGTGAAGATCATAAAGTGAGACAATGACTCTAAAGTGTTCTATAGTGTTTGCTATGTTTACAACTTATATGTGATTGTAAAGGGGGTAGCACAATTATTATGTTTTCTGTCCTTATGACTTCTCCCTTGTAATACTGACAAATGTTGTGCATGTGTGAATTAAATCACTCTTGATATGATTGGTTATGTTAGAATTACATATTTGGTTGCTCATTTTGACACTGGTTTGACAGAGGTTTGACTGTGAGCACCTGATAGCCTTCTTTTTAGTAAACATCAGTCTACCTTGCAATACACAGTCCCCATGCCATTCCAGAGACCAGAGATTCAAGACTCCTATATGTGTCTTTCTCTGCAAATACTCTGGACTACAGTCTTGACTAATCTTGTTGACATTCTCTGCCAGCCACAATGCCAGAGACCCACTGATGCACAGGCCCTCTTCCCTGCTGGTCCTCCATCACTGTAATGTAAAAACACTGGTGCTACCTTCATCCCCTTCTAACCAAACCAGGGCTCCCTCACTGGCCCCGGTGGCTGTATTTGAACCCCGAGACCCACCAAAGTGCAGGTCTCTACTGATTAGAACAGGCACCATGCTATGACTAAGCAGGTTTGCTCAATCCCATACACAGAAAGTGTAGGTTGTTTTGTTTTTTTTGTTTTTTCTTTTCCTTACTTACACACTTATACCTGTCTGGGATTTTGTAGCTGTGGCTACACACAGCTATGCCATCCTACTCACTAGGTCAGACATCATTCTTTTTTTTTTTTTATTTTAGGTTTCTTTTTTTTTTTTGAATTTTTTTATTGTTAGTTTCAGACATCATTCTTTACAGAGAATGTTTCCCTGACTGTCTGCAACCTTGACTTTTCCACAGTACCTCACAACCACAATTCATTGAATATGTTTGAACATATCCAAACTTCAGCGGCAGGCCAAAGTCATGTCTCCTCCAGAGCCAGTGCTGTGTCACTCTCCATGTTAGTCAGGGCAACCAAGGGGATTTTGGGGAGACACATTTGCTGCATGTCTCATAGATCAGGGCCAGTGTGACACCCTCTTACACAGAAAAAAATGCTATGGCATGCCTTGGCTATTGCAGATTAATGCTGTACAATAATTATGCAGAGATTAGAAATAATCTTATTTAGAATAAAATTAATTTCTCAGTTTGATCCTGAACTTGAGCACTGTATTTGTTCATGAATCTCCTATATTTTCTTATAACTTTAAATATTCTTAAAATAAAATTTATTTCACTTAATATTAATGCAATATATGGGTATACTACATTCAGATATACACATATGTGAATTGTGGAAATTTAGAGAATATATATAAATCCTAAAGAAGAAAAATGTATGCTATCCGTAATTTTCTAATCCACATATAATAACTGGAAAAGCTATCTCATTCTTGAGACGAAAAACTATGGAAACATAAAAATATGTCATTCTTGATGAAAAAATATTCAAAAGAACATTTAATTTTAAACACCAAAATATCATCATCGACACCTACAACCCTGACAACACAGAGAGCATTCCTCAAAGCCTCAGGCCATATGAAATGACCACGTCAGAGCTCAAGCTTAATTTAATGTTTTTTCCATAGGATAGTGAATTCAAAGCTTAGGCAAAAAATGAAAGCATTACTTCATGCCTCATATTACTACATCCAAAGAAGAGAGTGGAGAGTGAAAGGGTGAACAAGTAAGTTACAGGGTTTAGATTTTTTGTTTTTAATCATGATACAACTGAAAAAGGAGAAAGTGGCTTAGGTCAGTTCTTTATTATTCTGTTCTAAAAATAAAAACAAAACAAAACATTTTTATGCCTCATAGTCATTGAATACTTATTTTAAAATGTAATATAATGATTTCCATAGTCCTAAAATTAATCCATTTAATAGCTGCCATTCAAATAAATTTGAAGTCACTGTTGGAAAAATAATTCCATGAATTACAGGGTCAGACATTCATTAGCTCTACAATAACACTCCCCAGATAGTTCTAATTAGCTTATATTACTAAAGATACTGATAGTGAAATGCTGTGAAGTATTAAATTAATAGACCTTAGAAGACAATGCTGCTATACTTGTTCATACTGCAAAGGACTGCCACATAGCTGTCTCATTGGTTTTTCTGGAAAAGTAAATATGAATATACATAATCTCTTCAAAATAAATCCCGTATGTTGGCACTATTTAAGAAAATCCTTCGATTTTGATTCAAAATATATTTTTCACGTAATCAAACTGCTGTGCAGATTATATTACATGGAATTATCTAAATTGGGACCAGATGCAAAGTCTGGTTTCCTCTCATTTCAGTCTGTCTAGATACCTGAACAGGTTATTTTCCACATACGAGGGCAAAAAACATTTCCCTTATCCTTGTTGTGTTCTTTGGCTGGTCTAATAATTACATTAAATAAGACAGATTAACAGGAGAAAAACAAATTTAGTTTTGTGTGTACAGGAGCCTCAAAGATATGAGAGCAAAGAAGGGACCAAAGCAGGCAGCTTTTATACGTTTTAGACAAAGAAACAATTATTCCTAAAGATTTAACACAACAAAAGGGCTTGAACTTGGGGTAGCAAATTAATGAATAAGTGGCAAAGTTTGTGTATACTGTCTTCTCGGCCTTAAATTCCCTCCCTGGCAATTAGGAGGGTTTCTCCCCTCCTGGTATAGAGAGGGTCCCGTCACATGGGAAATTGATTTCCTGCTTTCAGGGGGACAGAGAAGGGTCAGAATGTCCTTCTTGCAGTGGCTGTTTCTTAAGTACCTTTAATTCAAAATCATATGCCAACGTGGCATATTTTGCCATGGCATATTCTTCCCCCCTTCACATATGTGAACAGTTTTGACAACTAACACTCGACCACATTTTTATTTTACAGATAACAATATCATCATTTGTTCAAGTCATACACAGATTTACAGTTTTAGGATTAAAACTTTAAGCCCACGGATTTCTAAACTACCATTTTTGGAGTAAAACGTCACACACTTAATAAGTGTTTTAAGTCAATGTGAAGAATTCTGTACATAGTCGGTTGACAAAAACAAACAAACAAAAAAAGGACGTTTTGATCACATGTTTAAACTAAAGCAATTGTTCTAAAAACAATGTTCTAAAACAATAATTAAAAAAACAAGAGTTACATATTTGAAACAATTAGAGACTACTAAGCAAGGGCTGTTTGAACGCTGGATTACATTTTCCCAGCTGCATTACACGATTTTTTTAAAGGAGCAATCGATGTGATGTGGGAGCGTCATAAAAGGCTCTGTGAAGAAGAACAATATATTCACAAAAGAGCACATGCTTCAGGGGATTGCCCTGTGCACGAAGTCTCATGCTTCATTTGAACATTACCAGAGATCAATGCAGATGAATCTAAAACAGAAACATAAGCCCATCAACTCAAAAAAGTGCCTTGTGTTGTAATCACAGCCTTCCCCGTTGGGGAATCTGGCACCCAGAGTTACCCACCTCTAGGCTCTATCTTTCTTAGCACCTGACATTAATTCACCTTTTGGATCATACCAGCCCCAACTTCCAAGAAAGGCTAACACCTCCTGAAAGCCTCCACATCCAAACAACTGGCCCTTTATTTCTGATGGCAGCTGGAGCCTGGAATGAAGTTAGAGCTCCACACTCAGCATGAGGTGCTCAGCCTTGACAACCGGCAAAAAGCATAGGCACAGGCTTCCTCACGGCCGGCTGGATCATGGAAGCTCGGGGCGCACATGTCTGTACCACTGAAGTGGCAGCGTTCCCACTCACCATGTTGTGTTTTTCTCACCCTGTGCCTGAGCAGCTCCATCCTTTTGAGAGCTCACTTCCTTCTCTACTCCATCCAATAGCTCCTCTCAGGTGAGTGAGAGTCTGCCTGGCACATGCCAGTTTTTTAAGTTGAATCCTATACTAAAATTGTCAAGGCTCTTGGTAGAACCTTTCCCACCTGCCTGTACCCAGAGTGCTGAGCTATCCTTTGAATATTCTCCTTGCCTTCTTCGGCATCTTGGTACTGACAGCTGGAAATGGGCACTACAGAGCCCACTCCAAGACTATCTAGGCTCTGTGGCCAACCCATCATTTTTCAGTCCTTGCCTTACCTTGGCCAGTAGGTTTCTGCCCAGCTCACTTGTTCACATTTGGTACCTGTGCTTGAGGGCCCACCAGATCTGACACCCCAAGTTGGTCACTTACTTGTGATACACGCACCCACACTGCAGCACTCAGTAAGTTATTGCCCCAGGACTCTGAATTACATCTTAGTTTATATCCCATCCTACGCACTCTGACCTCATGACACTCATACACATTTTAGCCACATCACAACACACCGAAAGGCAGGTTGGTTCTTTAGTCCCGATGGGATGAAGTAGGTAGAAAAAATAATGCTTTGTCAAGAAGCATAACAAAAAATGAATAGAAATGATGACTCCTGGTATTCTGTGCCCAGCAGTGACCTAGCTAGCTGGAAGTTTGTGATTGCCTGGAGGATTTACTCTTGGAGCCATTATCTCTAAACGATAGTATTTCCTCCAGCCAGTTTACTGCCTAGAATGGAATGGTAGCCAGTACCTCCTGCCTGGGTCTAAGCTTAGGACAGATTCTCCCAGAACTCTTCCTCAGTCATTCTGCAGGCCTTCAGAGATCACCAACTTTCAGTGATAACCGTGATTTTTGTTTGTTTGTTTGTTTTTAAGACTTCCTGATGGTTTCATCAGTTCTGTATACATGAACATCTAGGAGGCCATCTTGGGGAGCCTAAAATGCCAACCTTAAAGTCTACTGGGTCAGTTCTCTCCCAGCTTGGCTTTGTCTCCTTATTGCTTTTGGAAATACATACACAATGGCTTTCCTATCTATTTGGGGGGCATTACACAATAAAGAAATGGCATCAGGATAGACCTTATTATATCACTGGGGGAAAAACTAATGTAAACTTTGAGTAACTCTACTATACCAGTAAATATATTACCTATAGCAGGATAATTCTTTCAGATATAAACTTGTCTTCTTCCTGTTTTTTTTCCCTATCCCAAATACCATGAAGGCAGCCAGCCTCCCTGTGTTCCCTTTCCTCAAAAAGGATTATGACAGAAGGCAGACAGAAAGCAGGTTTTAATCAACATGCCTGAGCGGTGTGTGTGAGTGTGTGAGTGTGTGTGTGTGAGTGTGTGTGTGTGTGAATGTGTGTGATTGTGTGTAAGTCTGTGTGTGTGAGTGTGTGTGAAAGTGTGTATGTACGTATGTGTGTGCATGAGAGTGAGTGTGTGTGTATGTGATTGTGTGCGATTGTGTGTGCATGTGTGTGAGTGGGTGTGTGTGAGTGTGTGTGAATGTATGTGATTGTGTGTGACTCTGTGTATGTGAGCGTGTGTGAAAGTGTGTGTTTGCACATGTGTGTATATGTGTGAGCATGTGTGTGCATGAGTGTGTGAGTGTGTGTATGCATGAGTGTGAGTGTGTGTGTACGTGTGTGTGCATGAGTGTGTGTGTGATTGTGTGATTGTGTGAGTGTGTGCATGAGTGAGTGTGTGATTGTGTGTGTATGTGTGAGTCTGTGTGTAAGCATGTGTGAAAGTGTGTGCACGTGTGTGTGACTGTGTGAGCGTGTGTGTGCATGAGTGTGTGTGTGTGAGTGTGTGTGATTGTGTGAGCGTGTGTGTGCATGAGTGTGTGTGAGTGTGTGAGTGTGTGAGCGTGTGTGTGCATGAGAGTGAGTGTGTGTGTGTGTGTGCGTGTGTGTGTGTGTGTGTGTGTGTTGGACAGATGTTGGTGATGGCAGGTAGAGAAAGGGAAGATTCTGTAAGAGAAGGCATGGGCCAGAAGTCCAGGGGCCCACAACCAGCAGAAGCCTGCAACTGACTTGACTGGTTCCTACTAAGAAGCAGAACGGTCTAAATTATCATATGTTATGAGATCAACATCCATAAAGCAACAAGATATTTTTATTTCCATATTTTGGGAATAGCACATGAGGTAAATGTGTGAAACCATTTTTTAAAATGTATTTACATAGATACAATCACATCTTAAAAAGAGTCATGTCTCTATTTACAGATTTATATAAACATTGACATAAACTGTTCTATTTGACGCTGAATATTTTGCCATTTGAAGATGTTCATACAAGTGTGTCTGCTGGTTTTTTGTAAAAACTAGGCACTAAATAAATGTAAAATTCAATATATGTCAATAATAGGAGTTACATATTTTTGGAAAGCAAAAGTAAATTTTATATACGTATCTGTGTCTACTTTTCAAACATGGTAAAACTACTTTTTTTCTAAAGAATAATATCTTCCAAACCGCTTTCCTTTTACATAAACTTCCCTAATAGTGTTCTTTTTAGATTTAAATTACTTTCTAACTTCATTACTTGTCCTGCATACACTCTCATAAATTTGCTAATTCAAAGGGAGCACTCAAGCATCCCTTTATGTCTCAAGAATCAGGAAATGTTATGAGAAACAATAAGTGTTTTTGTCAGGTAGTGAATGAGGAAGAAACTTCTGCGGCAAGAAATAAACCATGTTCAATTTTAACATGTAAAAGAACATTTCTTTAACTTGCACTTGAGTTAAAATCCAATCACCAGGGTGAAGGTCTTTAAAAATTAAGATGTCTCTTCTAGGAGACAATCAGTATCCTGCAAGGCAGCATTACTGGTAGTAATTGATCTTTTAACCCAACGGAAATTCAAATCAAAACAAGTGAGAATCTGCTTCTGGAAAAGGATTCCGGTAATGTGCAGGTCCCATACAAAGGCTTTAACCCAGTTTTAAGCCTCACCACTATTGACATTTTGTGTTGGATAACGGTTTCTTGTTGTGGCCTATTGCGTGCATTATTGGATGCTTAGCCGCATCCCTGGGATGTACCCAGGAGATGACACTCACACCTCCCCTTCCTCCAATCCCCTCCCCTGTTGTTTGCCTCCTCTTACACACACTGTGATAGTCAATCCCGTTTCCAAACACTGTCAAATGTCCCCTGGAGGCAAAATCCCTCTCCACCACCCTCACCCACCCTTAGAACCACAGTTCTAAATCGCATTAATCTCATTTCCTTCTAGTTAGCTTCTCAACGGAATTTCCTTCATACAGCTCTTTATTGAGCAAGAAAGGACTTGACTTTTAATATTAAAAAATAAAAAGGTGCAATTTATATCCATATCTATAACTAAGGAATGTGTCAAATTTAATGCCATGAATGTTATTTGGGTTTCTTCTCATCTAGAGAGGATACGATTTGGAAATTAAAGGAGTGCCTGTTCTTTGGGGTTAGGCAACCTAAATTCAAATTTCATTTTTAACACTTAGAAGCTGTGTAATTGTGATTAAGCTACATAAGTTCCTGACACCTCTAGTCTTCATATTAAAAAGGCAGATAACAATAGTATCGCTATTTTGCATTACTGTAGAAATTAAATATGATAACATCCCTAAAGGGCATGCCACATATTAGATCATCCATTATCTTATCCTTATAACCATAAAAGTACGAAAGTATCATTTATTATATTTATGATCTATTTTTGGTTTGAACTAGCATATTTTTTCTTCTGGCTTTTAAATAATTAAACTAGGGCTATATCATTTGGAATATCTGCCCTGCTCTCCAAAAATGTGAAATTTACATTTATTCAGTTTGCTTTTATGGTGAAACAAGGCAATAGGGTAACAATACTAAAAGGAAGCACTGCAAGACACTCTTCCCTGATCGTGCCAACCAGACTAGTTCGTTCCTTTACAGTAAGGTCTCTTCCGCTCTACAGTTTTCCTGTATACACTTTGCACAAATAACATATGTTAGTGTTTAGAAAAATCAGTGTCCAAAGCACAAGGATACGGCTTATTTATGGGTCAGCTTTTCCAGGTGTAGAATTATTAACTTCTCATTTATTTTGAAATTTTGCCAGGTAGCTGACCTCACCTAGCATTGCTATCCACAATTCTGGTTTAAGGAGATGCACTTGCCAATTGTACACAGCTAACAAATAACTGAGCAAGCAGGTCACTTACAAATAAGCTTAAACTACAGCAAATAGCAAAATGGCAGGCTAGCTTTTTTTTTTTATCAAAGGCCTATCTAATTTGGAGAACTCTTTATTTTGTCATCTAAAAATGAAGTTTATATTTATTTTGCTTGTGTTTTAAATTATTACTTATATTCTATAAGAAAAATGAAAGATAACTTTACTGCAGTATCTTGTGTTGTTTTTGATCTCAAGTATAATTACCAAAAAAATAAAACATGCTTTCTTATTTAGTAGATTTGTCAGGGATTTCATCTTTTTTTTCCCCCTAAATCATACTCAGTTCAACAAACATTTCTTGAATAGCTCAATATGAATAAGAAACTGATCCAGGTGCTCGGCAAAATAGCCTAGTGAAGAAAGTGGACACACAATAATACTGGGTTGTAGGAAAAGTCATGATGTATTTTGTCTATGTTTTTCAAAGGTCATTTATTTATATAAAGAACAAAGATCAATCAATGATATATTGCACATTTTGTTCGATAACCTTTGCCATCTTTCAGTGAGCTTCATAATTCCTCGTTCATAGAAGGACCTGTCTTTATTTGCCAAAACTGAACAAGGTGCTGATTTACAGCCTCATCTGAATTGAATGTCATACCATGCAAGGAGTTTTGAAGAGAGCAAAACAAGTGGAAGTCTGACATCGCAAGGTCAGGTGAATATGGTGGGTGTGGCAACACATCCCATCCAAGCACCAATAATTTTTGACAGGTGATCTAACTTGTGTGTGGTCTCACGTTGTCGTGATAGAACACAATTCCTTTACAATTAACAAGCTCTGGACGTTTCTGGATGATGGATTCTTTCAAACTGTCCAACTGCCGACAGTACACATTCGAATTGATTGTTTGGTTCCTTGGTAGGAGCTCAAAAAACACGACACCTTTAAAATCCCATCACACTGAGAGCATAACCTTCCTTTGATAAATGTCTGCTTTCAATGTTGTTTGAGGCAAATCATCACATTGGGACCAAGACCGTTTGCACACCACATTGTTGTAAATAATCTACTTCTCATCGCCAGTTATCAGTCACTTCAAAAAAGGATCATTTTTCTCACGTTTAATGAGCATATTGCAGATGTTTATATGTGCTGTCAAATGAACTTTGAGTTCATTCAGAACCCAATATCGAGCTTGCTTATGTATCCCAGCTTCTTCAGGTGGTCGTGAAGGCTTGAATGATGGATGTTGAATGTTTCTGCAATCTCTTGTGTCGTGTAACATGGGTTTGACTTTGATAATTGCCTTTATTTTGTCGTCATCAATCTCGGTGGGCCTCCCTGACCAAGTTGCGTCATTGAGATCAAAATCACCAGCACGGAATTTCGTGAATCATCATTGGCACTGACTTTATTGTAGAGCACTGTCACCATAAACTTCATGGAACTTTTCACAAGCTTGACGCGCATTCTTCCCTTTATGGAAGTAAAACAGTAAAATATGGCAAAAATGCAGTTTGGTCTTCCATCTTCAACTTGTTGTGAAATCCCCAAACCTCAACCAAATCACTCAAGTTTTTTTAAAAATGAAGCTAGAATTGTCAGCTGTCAAATGACATAGCAATGACATACATGCAAATGACTCTAGTACTTCCAAAAATGAACTAGGGCCATCTGTTGCAAACATGCATCATGACTTTTCTGACAACCCAATAGATCACTTTAATAGTATAATTGAAATGTAAAGGAAAAAAGAAAAAGAAAAAAACAAACAAACAAATGAAAAACCAGGTATCTACAACCAGTCTGGAGTTCAGTGAAGGATTCCAGGGGAAGATAAATATAAAATAAGGCTTAAAAGATGAGTAAGAATTTTTTCAGAAGAAAGAGGATTTTCAGAAATAATATGATCAAAGCTGCAGAACAGCATGGTGTGTAACTGTAACTAAAAACAATTTAGAATTAGGAGAGCCTAAGTGTGAGGAGTGAGGATGCCAGAACAGAGAGGTCTGTAGAGCAGTCCACGGACTTGTTCATTAAACCATCAAAGTTACATGGTTTCCAGATGCGTATCACTTTGAGAGACAACTTTTCCAATTAGGCCACAGAATGGCCAGATTCCAACAAGTTAAAGGAAGAGAAAGAAATGGGCTATTCTTTGACAATTCTATTTGATTGATACTGCATGTAGGTCATTCTGTACAATATTTTGGAGACTATCACATTATAAAAAATAAAAACATAAAAATAAATACATAAATAAATAAAACAATGAAAATCCCGTGGCTGTAACAGTTTATCTCGGATCCTGCAATCAAACAGTGGCAAGTAGAAGCTGCAATTACTTATTCATGTGAAAACTACTATTCACTTCATTAGATCAATGTTTTCTTGTTCCAAGTTTTTCCTACGGTTTTGCTTTCCACTCTTTGCTCCCTGCTCACAGAGGAATAATTTGCCTGATCTTCCTAGGCTAATAAGACATTCTTCCAAATCAGTCACAGCAAAGAGATTCCTGGGCCCAGGGATATACCCGTATGCACTATCGCATGCATGCATGAATACGAAGACAATGCAACTTTAGATTTTGATTTTCAGCCATTAGCCCAGCTGTCATAACAGTATATTTAACAGTACCCAGGGGAGTGAGTGAGCTTGATGTTTAATGCAAACCAGCTTGTTGAAAAATAGGATCACTTCATATTATATTACAAAGCAATAAAATAAAAAAGTAGGCCCTAGAGAGATACTTAATGTATATTCATAGAGTTTATCTCGTAAGGGGGTTGTATACTTCTAAGGTAAGTAGAATACAGTACCAGAAAAATTATATATCTAGTATTCCCATCAAAATTATGTAGAATATGAAATACATTTGACTATAACTAAAATTAGGCTGCAAAGAACAGCAAAATCTGCATTCTGCTTAAATGATACTATACATGCATAATTTTGAAAGGTGGTATACACAGATTTTTGCAATAATATAATTAAACTAACATTTAATTAAAAGTAAATACATGTAAGTAATGTATAACTTTTTGAGTTAGAACTATACATTTTATGTGGATTCAGAAAGCATCACAAAATTATATGTAGGCCCACTGCTCAACAGTGACCCTGCATAGGTCTTAGTCACAAGCATATGCTTCAAACAAGGAAGACACCCAATATTTACAGAATTACATTAAATGACTTGATATGTCAGTCTGAACATTATCTAAACAGGTTGAAAGGTTCAAAATCATCTAGCCAACATGGTTTACTTACTCTACTGTAACTATTTTCCAAGCAACTGTTGGGTTGACATAACATCATATAGGTCAATAGTTTTTCAACCACAGTGATCACACAAGACTAGTTTTGAAGAACAATCTCTGAAGTTTTCGCCGCAGTTGTTATAATGCTATTGTGATGGACTGAACGCTTATGTCTCCCTAAAATTTGTATCCCCAATACAATGGAATTTGGAGGCAGGGCCTTCAGAAGGTAGAGTTCCCAACATGAGGTCATGAGGGTGGACACACAATGATGGGAACTGGTGTCCCTATAAGGGTATAAAAGGACGAGAGAGAGAGAGAGAGAGAGAGAGAGAGAGAGAGAGAG
>NW_017731717.1:1513807-1528958 GCF_001890085.2 Hipposideros armiger
CCCCCACCTGACTCCACCCCCACCACCACCACCACACGATAGAGCAAGGAAGCAGCTGTCTATAAACCAGGAATAAGATCCCTATAAAGAACCAGAACAATCTGGCACCCTGATCTCAGACTTCCAGTCTCCTTTTACAAGAAATAAACATTTGGAGAACTGGTGAAAATAGCGGATTAGATAAATGCTATGCCTCCTGCCTCCTGGGATCACACCAAAATTACAACTAAATTATAAAACAATCAACCTCAAGAATCATCTGAAGCCTAGCTGAACAGAACCTATATAACTAAGGATATAAAGAAGAGGCCACATCAAGACTGATAGGAGGAGTGAAGATGAGAATCAAGCTGACCCCTAACTCACAGGTAGTGTTTGAACACAGGTGGTTGAACTTTGGTGACAGAGGTCCCCCTGGAAGAGGCAGTGGTCCTAGCCCCACACTGGGCTCCCCAGTCTAGGGGTCCTGGGTCAGGAAGAAGAGTTCCTACAACATCTGGCAGTGAAAATCAGCAAGGACTCTGTTCATTCTGGTGAGACGGAAGGTGACTAGAAACCCAGATGCCCTTTTAAAGGGCCCACACACAGATTCACTCACTCACAAACACTCACCTGGTCTCAAGGTGAGAGGCAGCAATGGGAGAGGCACCAGAGATATACTGGGAAAGACTGAGATGTGTGACCTTGGGGCAAGGGCTGTAGGGACAGCTGCGATTGTCCCTGTGTGGAGATGGCCTTACATGTACCCTGGTGGGGGGGAGACGGGGCTGGGGGGTGCCATCTTGTCTATGTTGAACCCTTCCCTAAAGGGACATATCTGAGAACACATTGGTATGGTAAAATTCACACATGTACACCACCTTGGTGATGCCCTGGTTCCCTGCCCCATACAGCTAATACCGCATCGCCTATAGCTGCACGGCTGGCCCCATCCCCCAAGCTGCAAAACCCTTTTACGACAGCAGATGGCTCATGGCTGCCGAGAGAGAGAGAGAGAGAGAGAGAGAGAGAGAGAGAAAGGAAGGAAGGAAGGAAAGAAGGAAGACTATAGGTTGATACCCCTAATAAAAATAGATGTAAAAATCCCCAACAAAATATTAGCAATCTGAATTCAGCAATATATTTAAAAAAATCACACACCATGACCAAGTGGGATTCATTCCTGGTATGCAAGATTAGTTCAATATCTGCAAATCAATTAGCTTCATACACCACATAAACAAAATGAGAAATAAAAATTGTATGGTCATCTCAATAGATGCAGAAAAAATGTATGACACAGTCTAGCATCGATTTATGATAAAAATTATCAGCAAAGTGGGAATAAATGGAACATATCTCAACATAATAAAGGCTTTGTATGATATTCCTACAGCTATTATCATACTCAAAAGGGGGAAAGCTATAAGCATTCCCCTTAAGATCAGGAACAAGACAAGGATGCCCACTTTCACCGCTTTTATTCAACATAGTACTGGAAGTCCAAGCCACAGCAATCAGACAAGAAACAGAAATACAGCCACCAAAATGGGAAAGAAAGAAGAAGTAAAACTGTCATTATTTACAGATGACATGATGCTATACATAAAGAGCCCCAAAGATTCCACCACAAAACTATTAGAACTAATAAATGAATTCAGCAAAGTAGCACGATACAAAATTAATATTCAGAAATTGGTTGCATCTTTATACAGCAATAACAAACTACCAGAAAGACAAATTAAGAAAACAATCCCATTTACAATTGCACCAAAAACTAATAAAATAAAATATATAGGAATTAATTTGAACAAGGAAGTAAAATACCTATACTTCAAAAATTATAAGACATTGAAGAGAAAAAGAAGATACAAATAAATAGAAGTCTGACAATTAAGTTTATGAACTTGTTGCAATGATGTTGCTAAACTTTTCTGATATCAGAGGTATCATTAATTATGTTTTGTACCAACTGGACAAATGGTTAATCAAGTTTACTATTTGGAAGTGCTGAAAAGTCTGGGTGAAAAAGTTAGACTATCTTAAGTTTTTGCCAACAATTCTTGGCTCTTGCATCACGACAATGCACCAGCTCACACGGCACTGTCTGTGAGGGAGCTTTTAGCCAGTAAACAAATAACTGTATTTGAACACCCATCCTATTCACCTGATCTGGCCCCCAATGACTTCTTTCTTTACCCAAAGATAAAGGAAATATTGAAAGAAAAACATTTTGATGACATTCAGGACATCAAAGGTAATATAGCAGCACCTCTGATAGCCATTCCAGAAAATGAGTTCCAAAATTGCTTTGAAGCATTGACTAGGTGTTGGCTTCAGGGCATAGCTTCCCAATGGGAATATTTCAAAGGCAATTGTAATGATATTCAGCAATTAGGTATGTAGCATTTTTGTCTAGGGTGAGTTCGTGAACTTAATTGTCAGGCCTTGTATATCATGTTCAAGATAGGAAGAATCAATAGTTAAAATGTCCATACTACACAAAGCAATATATAGATTCAAAGCAATCCCTATCAAAATACCAATGGCATTTTTCACAGAAATAGAACAAATGATACTAAAATTTATATGGAACCATAAAAAACTTTGAATATCCATGAAAATCCTGAGAAAGAAGAACAAAGCTGGAGGTATCATGCTACCTGATGTCAAATTATACTACAAGACCATAGTAACCAAAACAACATGGCCTAAAAACAGACACATAGATAAATGAAACAAAATAGATAGCCCAGAAATAAATCTATACCTATACAGTTGTTTCATTTATGACAAAGGATGCATAAATTTATATCAGGATAAACAAAGTCTATTTAATAAATGGTGCTGGGTAATCTGGACAGATACATGCCAAAAAAAATTAAATTGGACCACCTTCTTTCACCACATATGAGAATAAATTCAAAATGGACTAAACACTTAAATGTAAGACCCAACACCATAAAGCTCCTGGAAGAAAATATAGGAAATAACTAAACTCTCAGACATTACCCTTAGTAATATTTTTACTGACATATCTCCTTGGGTAATGGAAACAAAAGAAAAAATAAACAAATGGGAGTACATCAAATTAAAAAGATTTTTCACAACAAAGGAAACCATCAACAAAACAAAAAGAAATCCTACTGAATGGGAGAAGATATTTGCCAATGATACATCTGATAATAGATTGACATCCAAAAAACAAAACAAAACAAAACAAAAAAGCGTTGTACAACTCAACACCGAAAAACCAAACATCCAATTAAAAAATGGGGGCTGGCCCAGTGGCTTATTAATTAGTTGGTTAAGAGCTCGCTCAAGAGTGCGAGCTCTGAGCAACAGCGTTTCGAGTCCCGCCCAAGCTGAGCTGGCACTGAGGATGGCTCAGGTAAAAAAAAAAAAAAAAAAAAAATGGACAGAGGACCTGAATAAACATTTCTCCAAAGAGGACATACACATGGCTATCAGACATATGAAAACATGCTCATTGTCACTAATCATCAGAGAAATGCCAATAAAAACCATAAAGAGCTATCACCTCACTACTGTCACAATGGCCACCATCAATAAATCAACAAACAACAAGTGTTGATAAGGATGTGGAGAAAGGCAAACCTTGTGCAATGTTGATGGGATTGCAAATTGGTCCTGCCACTGTGGAAAACAGTATGGAGGTTCCTCAAAAAATTGAAAATAGAACTAACTACTTTATGACCCAGCAATCATACTCCTGGGTATTTATCCAAAGAAATCCAAAACACTAAATTAAAAAAATATATGCACCTCTATGTTTATTGCAGTACTATTCATAATACCTGAGATATGGAAACAACCAAAATGCCCATCAATAGATGATTCGATAAAGAAATTGTGGTACAGGGCCGGCCGAGTGGCGCGATGGTTAAGAACTTGCTTGGGATGCCAGAGGGCCCCGGTTCGGATCCCACATATGAGGGCCAGTGACACTGCCCTCCACAGCTAAGATGCTGAACAACAGCTCAACCGGGAGCTGGGCTGCCTTGAGTTGCCGGCGACGGCGTAGGCTGCAGCCCCTGTGGCAGTGGGTTGCCATGGGCTACCGTGTGTAGCCAGCAGCCAGCGTGAGCGGCCAGCAGCCGCAGTGAGCGGCCGTCCAGAAGCCGGCGCCTGATCTGCCTCACCAGGGAAGAGCGCAATGACGGTGCCAACTTGGGCCAGTGAAGCAACATCCGCCACAACGAGATTGAAGAACAAAAATGACAGCAACTTGTCTGTTCCCCTTCCCTCAGTTCCCCAGCACTGTTCCCATCCCCCCAATTCCCCAATAAAAATCTTAAAAAAAAAAAAAGAAAAGAAATTGTGGTACATATATACAATGGAGTATTATTGCCATAAAAAAGGATGAAATCTTACCATTTGCAATAACATGGATAGACCTAGAGATATTATGCTAAAGTGAAATGAGTTAGACTGAGGAAGACAAATACCATATGATCTCACTTACATGTGAAATCTAAAGAATAGAATAAATGAACAAACAAAACATAAATAGGCTCATAGATACAGAGAACTGGCAGTTGCTAGATGAGAGCGGGTTTGGGGGGATGGGTGAGAAAGGTAAAGGGATCAGGAAGTACGAATTGGTAGTTAAAAAATAGTCACAGGAATGTGAAATACAGTATGGGGAATATAGGCAATAATATTGTAATAACTATGTATAGTGTCAGATGGGTACTAGACTTCTCAGGGGGATCACTTCATAAATTCTATACATGCCTAACTACTACACTATACATGTGAAAGCAATATAAAATGATATGGAATAGTAACTATAATTTAAAACATGCATAGTCACAGGATGTAAAGTACAGCATAGGGAATATAGTCAATGATATTTTAATAGTTATATACGGTGTCAGATATTCAGTAGACTTGTTGGGTTTATCACTTTGTGAGGTGAGTAAATGTCTAGCCAATATGTTGCTTTGTACACCTGAAACTAATAAAACAATAAATAAATAATAAACGATTATTGTTTAAGCTGTCCAGTCTACAGTATTCTGTTATTGGAACCTGAACTGAATAAGGCAGCCATTAAGTAGGTTTTTAATGTCTCAATTTTACATAGAAGTAAATTGAAACTTCAGGCAGTGAAATACCATGTTCACAGTTGCACAGATAGTAAGTGGAGACAAGTGTCTGGAACTCAATAATTCTAACTATATGTAACAAAAAATAAATACAAAGTGCATTATACTATAGAGATGGGGCTCAGAATTTTATAGCAGGTAAGGAAAGGTTGCTATGTAATCGAGGTTATTTATTTATTTTTTTTTAGCTGAGCCATCCTGCCATCTGTTGGCAGCTCAGCGGCAGCTCAGCTTGGGCCGGGAATTGAACCGCTGTTCTCAGAGCTCAAACTCTTGAGCAAATATACATTTTGAATTAGGTCTGTTTGATTCCAGAAATTGAGCTCTCCAACATGTCACTATATTAACGAGGTTGACATGTACTGGCTGCGTGTGCTTAACCATCAGTGAGTCCTTTTGATTATGGTAACTGAAGAACTGAAGATAAAAGCAGTGGAAAACATGAGACATTCAACTTTGTGACTGGAAACCATTTCCAGTGGTTCCTGCCCAATTAAAGCTCAAATTCTAAGAAAACTTTCACATCTGATCTATGATCTTTATAACACTCCTGCTCTCATTCTCAGTCTTCACAAAAAACAAACAAAAACAACAAAAAACAAAAAATAAAACAAAACAAAACCAGAAAAGAAATGAAAAAGAAAAAAACCCCGACATGTAGAGTTCTGTATATATTTTTTTATCCTATGATTGTCCTAGAAACCAATGCAAAGGCAATATCTGGAGAGTAAGAAACATTAAAGACACAATTACTAGGCCATTTTTTTACATCAAAATTTAACTAAAAAATATTCCAGAATTGGGATAATGAGAGTCTTAAAGGAGATATAAGTCTGATCCTCGAATAATTTTCACTCTACATGAGGAAATGAACCTTAAGTGTCTGACACAACTGGAAAATAAATCTCTAGTTCTCTGATAGAGTGGTAAGTTGATAAAGCATTAATAGAAATAAAAAGTACTGTAAATATTCACAAGGGAAGATAAATGTTTCTTAAGGCTATGTTGGTACTGAGTACCACATGACAGACTTCATCATGGTTTTGCTGGAATGGGCTGAGGTCATGTACACCTCTGTACGGGTTGAGTAAAGCATGAGAAAGATAAACACCCAGTTCCATTTATCAAATGACTCCCCTGTCAGTTAAAGTCAGGTCCTTAAAATCACATCCACATTGATTTCAGTACCTCAAATCCTTTCTTTTAGACAGGAAAACAGATGATGCTAAAAACAAGCCTGTTCCTTGATGTTCTTTCCTCCTGATGTGTTCCATGAGGTGTCTTAGCAATGTAGCAGGAATAAGACTTCAGAAGGTCTTATCATAACAGCTATAGTAAACTTTATACAGTTCTGCATGTCCCTACTTTTCATGGTGTTTAGAGACTAAGAGATATAATACAATCATTATCCCCATCTTATAAATTTTGCTAGAATCCTGGATTTTATATGAAACTTCATTTACTTAAACTCATATATTAAATAGGTATACCAAAGTTCACCTAATTCTGAATCTTGGGAAAGTAAGAATGCTCTCTCTCCCTCCTGACACCTGTCTACTTAAAAGACTACATTAAAACTTTCTTTGGCTACGTTAATAATAATAATTACAATAAAAATACATAATAATATTTGTTGAAGACTGACTTTGTACTAGGTGCTACTTCAGTTGCTTCACCATCTCTCTCCTTATTTAACCCTCGTAACAATCCTATGAGGTAGAGGTTAAGCAGCTAGCTCAAGGTTACACAGCTAGTAAGTCAGTGAATCCTGGACATGAACCTAGGTGGTAAGGTTTTAGAGCTCATACTCTTCCATTTTAATATTTACCCCAATTACCTAGGCAGCACCATTAGAACAATAAGCTGCTCATCTGAAACTGTATAGGAATCAAATTCCTCTTGACTTGAGACTGTATGTGTGTGTGTGTGTGTGTGTGTGTTTCTACATATATACCAAATCAAACTTGAATTTGTAGATTTGAGCGGGGAGCTCAACCGCATTAAGTAAGCTTTAAAAAAAAAATGCCCAGAGGGAATCATGCAGCTAAGATCTGCACAACATTTATAACATTTAAGCAGATGAGAATTAGGGACCACAAGATTTTAAAATTCATACTGGCAGGAAGCCACAAGCAATGATGATAAAAGAAAACAAAATGATGCAAATTTAAGTGGATTAAATAGACAGAAAAATCAGTGGAGGAGGAGAGAACTCTTTAATCGAGCCAAAGTTCTGAAGACAACAGAGGCTGATGATGTGGAAATGATTAATAGTTTTATATCTACTTCAAAGGTGATTTTTTTTTCTTTCAGTTTTTCTAGTTCTTAACTTACTCTGGCAAGCCAAGGACATGCAGACTGGTTGAATTAACTGAGATAAACTTTGTATGCAGAATTTTATTTAAATAGGCTCAAAATTTGAGAGGTAGAAAGGAAGTCAGATATCATTCAATCCTTATCAGGAAAAATTGAGACCAAAAGAGCTTAATTACACTTACTTGAGGTCACACTAAAGTTGATTAACGCAAGCTTGAGTAAAATAGTTATGTAGTGGCAGAGTCTATAGTGAAATTATGATAATAAAAAATCTAATATGTAGTGTTACATAAAGAAAAAGACTACAGAAAAAAATCTCTTTAATATTGCTTTTAAATCCTTTTGAAACTCAGTAGCAAAGAGATTATAAAAGATGGTAAATTATAATGATCATTAAAATATAATACTTTTACAGAAAATTGTTCCTTGTATATTTTCTAAACTCTGATGATCTCTGCATGTTCTTATTATTTCTGGAAATTACACCAAGCACAAAGATGGTCTCAATTTCTTACACCCTGGGCAAGACATAAAATATAAAATATGAGCAATCTGAATTATAAGCTTTTAAATGCTATTTTGACTCCTTCAAAAACTACTTGGGGTGAGAGGGCATATGGCATGCAGACAAAAAGAATACTAAACTATACAAAAAGCAAAAAATAATGAAATGTAAGATGAACAAAGCACACAGTGCTAGGAAAATTAAAGTGCAAATATGGGAACAGTGTTAGGTGGAAGGTAATAAGATGAGTTTGCATGTGAAATTGTTGAAGCACAAAGTCCAAAACAGAAGGAACGAAAGATTTGGTTGTGGTCCGGGAAAGAAAGAGTAAGGAGATGAGAGTGCACAAGGTAGAAAAAATGGACTTCAATGCCCAATGCCCATGGAAAAGGGAACCGCTGAAAATAATCGATGTGATGTAAAGGTTATTCGTGAGAGGTAGCAGCCAGATATTAAGTGGATTACCTAAGTAAGCTCAAGTATAGTCGACTGCTTAGCAGGGTGAAAGCAATGCTTCAGCCAGGTGCCCCTCTGTAAGACAGCACGGTAGCTGGCTTACAGTAAATGATTCAGAATTTGATAATGATATTCTAAACATTGAGCCATTTGTAGGAAAAAAATTGTTTTCAATCTTTGATGGAAAAACGATGTTTAGAGACTATTATCTATACAAAACTGTTTCCCTATTATCTATATAGGTAGTTAGAGCAAAAATTATATTTTCTTTTCCTCAAAGCTTATCTCTTACTTAAATATTCACATTGTTTGGTATAAAACATATAGACAGAAACATGTAGATAAAGTAGACTATGTCATTAATGGAAGATTCTTGTCCTCACATCTTACATTTTCCAGGTAGGACATCAAGTATTTATGTGCCTACTGTCATAATCTTCCTAATTTATAGCTTTGGGTTACTCCTTTGGTTTGGTGGAGTAAAATGTGGCCTCAATACTTTATTTCAGTTTCCTTAGACCTCACGATGCTTTGCTTAGACTTCACTTAAAATTAATTTAATGTTTATTCTACATTCAAGTTAGCCTTTCTACTTTGCGTTTTGGTCATGTAGACCATGTCAAGAGTGATAGTAATGTGCTATACTAATTTCTAGCTCAAAAGTATATTTAAAATGTAATAGGCTATTACATTGTTATGACTTAAATTTAAAGGAGTGTGCAATTTGAAGAAGTTATGGAAGTTTATCTGATAGTATAATGGTTTATAGCTACAATTTACTTATAGTTTACTACATGCCAGGTGTGGTGCTATACGTCTTATGTTCATTATCTCATTTAATTCTTCAAGGAACTCTATGGGGTACACATTATTATTACTCTTTATATTTTATAGGTAAATACACTGAATAATTATTATAGTTCAGCAAGTAATATGTGCAGGTAATATTTTAAACATATTATGAGTGTTCTGTGACTTAATCTTGACAAACAAACCGGTGGGTGGTTCTATCTTTATCCTGGTTTCACTGAGATGAAGAGAAGTTAAGTAGCTTGCATAGTTAATAAGTGGCAAGTCCCGGCTCAGAGAAGTTAAGTGGCTTTCTGATAAAACACAGCTTCGATTCAAGAAGAAATACGCTGACTTGGAAGTTCTGGTCTCAACCATTATAGCAACTGTCAATTAACCTGACTTCTGCCTAGAGATGGATAATTTTCTGACCACTCAGAATAAGCTAAAAGCTTCATTATTAACTTATACAAGAGATGTTATAAATTCCTGTAACTATTATCCAATTATATTACAATGATTGCAGTTAGAGTGTTTCTATCCCACCACACAAATATGCTAATTTATTTGCTGTTATAATTTTATATCCCGATGCCATTTTCCTTCATATTAGAGATCCTCTGACCACTTTCTCTGTCCTCTACTAAAACTTTGACTTTAGCTAAAGGTTCTAAAACAAGTTATTTTTATAAGAGCTGAAGGCAAAAACATTTTTATAAATGTCTCAAAACAAGATTACTCAAGCATTCTTATAAGACATGATACACTGGAACTTGTTTATTTGCCATCCATTCTGCAAGTATTTACAAAGTATCTATTAAATGATGGTTAGCTTTTGAATACCAGGGGTATAAATATAGTCTCTGAACTTATGAAAATCAATATTGAGATGGGAGAAGAAAGATGTAATGGTGTATAGTTATTCAAGTACCTATAATACAGCCTATAGATAGATGTACAATAGCAAAGAGATTAATAAGGAAGACTCTGGAAAAAATTATTGGGTTTGAAAGATGACTCAGCCACTTTACTAGCTGGGTAACACTGGGAAACTTACATAAGCTCTGTGCACTTCAGGTTTCCTATTCATAAAATGGAGATAAGAGTTACTCCTGCATAAGGTGATATTGAGAATTAGCCAATATATAATGCTAGTGGCCTGACAATTATAGATAGCTAATATGTTCTATTTATTATCATGGAGTGTGTTAAATATGTATGAATAAAGTCCTATAGGGACCCCGACAAAGGGCCAATCTATTCTTTCTAGCGAAGAGAGATGAATAGCTAGTGTTAGGAAATTCTTTGCAGAGTTCTACCTTGTTTAGTCCTGTGCCTTGATTTGGTTGTATGAAGAAGGAAGGAGAAATATATTCTAGGCAGAGGGAGCTACCTACACAAGAGCATTGAGAAATGGAAATGTCCCATCCACGGGTGAAGGGTTGCTGCTCAATACAGCGGAGCATGGGGTTTGGGTTTAAACTGGTAGGGTTAAATAGATAAAGGAAAGAAGTGGCAAGAGAGATTATAGACACAAACAAACTAAAGCAAAGAAGAGAACATCTGTCAGTGGGGATCACTGAATGTCAAACTATGTTTCTAGATGCTAAACAACTCAGGGGAACGGCCATGTCTTTCAGACCCACTCACAGTACTAGCACTGACGTGCTGGGTAGAATTGTGGCTTTTTCAGATTAAGCGTTCAGTAAATGCTTGTTGAATAGAATTGGTAAAGCAAATATAAGAGAACCACCAAAAGATCTAACTTATAGCTCCCACTGATTATCTTCTGTTAAGCAACAACTGAGTGATAACAACCTGCTTTTACTTGATTAATTTTGTCACAGAGTTCACTATTCTATGATAAGTACATAAATTGACACTTCCATCAGATCAACATAGATAATGCCGGGAGCATCTTTTCAAATACTCTTCATTTGAAGTGGGAGAGAGTTCACGTATTTCTCGAGAACGTTTGTACATCATTTCTTTCATTTCAGCTTTTCCACCCCAATAGTTAAGCAACCTATATTTCTGCTAAAATTCAAAATAAAAGGATGACATTTATTTCAAAATAATATATGCTGTCTTAAATTAACTGTGCCACTATGCATTAGCATGGATAATCAAGGGTGACTACAGGTAATTCATATCATTATAGACATAGCCGTTTTGAAGAGTAGATTACAACTATACACTGCATCTGATTTAATCAAACATAGTGCACATTACCAATTAAGCTGAGAGTAACTAACCTGAGTGTCCAATTTAAAAGAATACATGCTATGTATCAATGAAATGGTGACTGACCGACTTTGTTTTTACTAAATGAAAATTATTATGTCATAGTTAACTGGAACGATTTTCACCATGATTTTGCAAACTTGTTGAGAAAGTAGAGGACATTTTTTCAAAAGGTTAAACAATTTGTAAAAGTCCTGTAAGTAATATCCACAGCAACACTCCCCGCTATTATACTATGATGATGTCATATGAAAATTTAGTTTTCTAATGTTAATGCATAAAACAGACAAACAAGATATTCAGGAACTTATTTGTGAATTTGTAAACTCAAGAATATTATACATGTGAATTCAGAAGATTTTTACTATATAAATCCTACTAGATGTTTTGCTGAATACAAACCAATGGTAATAAATAATGTACCATATGTAAATCAACCCACCATCTTATGTAGCCGATCAATATTGTTTTCTTCCTATGGACTCTGCTTAAATAATTAAATTCAGTGAGTATTTTCTGGATTTCTGTTCTGATCAGGTTCCATTACTTGCTACAAAAAAAAACCAAAAAAAACAAACAAACAAAAAAAACAATGGCCAGAGATAACTGCATTGAGCAGGTGAAAGTTAAATCAGTTTTTATAAACAATGAAAAACATTTTAGTAACCAAATAGCTAAGTGGGAACTAAAGATAGTTCTAAGGTCAATGCCAATTTTCCATTTCCCCAAGTCAAGTAACTTGTCAATGTTTGGAATTGCTATTTCTGTAGCCAGATACCTCTAAAAGACTGTCTTTTGTAAGTAATTAAATTTATTTTTCTGGAAGACACATTTTTGTGCCATGCAGGCCTTTGGCAACTTTGTTACTCACCTGCTTTATTACAACTGCTTTTAAGGATGTGTGGCTCTAATACATAGGCTTATTCTGAAAGAAATCCCATAAGAGAAAATGAGAATGCATGTAATGTAGACACTCTCTAATAATTGTGGTAAATACTTAAGCTGCACAGTTTTGGATTCCACTGGGATATGAAAATGAAGTGGATTCCACAGTAATAAAATCTTCAAAGAGTGTTAACTAACATTCTCAGCTGTGTATACTCTTGGAGTACAGCTAAAACATTTTTCCCCAAAGGAATCTGTATGCCAACTATTCATGTCTACCACTGCTAATAAGGGATGCTAATTTGGTTAAGGTACCAGAGGTAGTAAATATAGTATACAGAATTTTTATGTGGAATTATTTCATTACTATTACATAAGCAATGTGTTTTGTTTACTTATTTTTAATAGACTATTTTTAGAGCAGTTTTCGGTTCACAACAAAACCAAATTGAAACACAGGGTTCCCATATCCCTCCTGACTACCCCATTATTACCATACCCCCCCCACAGTGGTACATTTATTACAATCATTGAAACTATAAAGACATATCATTATCTCGAAAATCCCATGGTTCACATTAGGGTTCACTCTTAGTGCTGTACATTCTATAGGTTTGGATGAATGTATAATTAAATGTATGCAACACACAGTCATTTCACTGCCCCCCAAGTCCTCTGTGCTCCATCCATTTTCCCTCCCTTCCCCCACCCCCTGGCAACCACTGCTCTTTTTCCTGTTTCCATTCTTTTGCATTTTTCCAGGATGTCATATGGTTGGAATCATATAGTGTGTAGGTAGTCTTTTCAGATTGGCTTCTTTCACTTAGTAATATGCATTTAAGGTTTCCCATCCCTTTCATGGCCTGATAGCTCATATCTTTTTTAGCATTGCATAATATTCCAGTGTCTGAATGCACCACTGTTTACCGCTTCACCTACTGAAGGATATCTTGGTTGCTTCCAAGTTTTGGCAATTATAAGTAAAGACACTGTAAACATCCATGTGCAGGTTTTTGAGTGGACATATGTTTTTAACTTTGGATAAATACCAAGGAGTGCAATTGCTGGTTCATATGGTAAGAGTACATTTAGTTTTATAGGAAACTGCCAAATCATCTCCCAAAGTTGCTGTACCATTTTGAACTCGCACCAGCAGTGCAGGGATGTCCTATTGCTCCACAGCCTTCCGAGCATCGGTACGTCAGTGTTCCAGATTGTGGTCCTTTTAACAGGTGTGTAATAATGCCCTATTGCTGTTTTGTGTTTCCCTGATCATCTATGATGTCGGGCATCTTTGCATACACTTAGTAGCCTTTAGTATATATTTTTTGGTGAAGTGTGAGTTATGACCTTTGACCCATTTTCTAATCAGGTTTTTGTTTTTTTCCCTCCCCTTATTTTTGACTTTTAAGAGTTCTTTTCTATTTTGGGTAACATTCCTTTCTCAGGTATGATTGTTGCAAATATTTTCCTGCAGTCTGTGAGCTGTCTTCTCATTGTTTTCACAGAGCAAAAGTTTTTCACCTCAATGAACTCCAGCTTGTCAATCTTTATTTTTTTTTAATGGATCTTACCTTCAGTGTTGTTTCTAGAAATTTATCACTATTCTAAAGTCATCCAGATTCCTCTTATGTTTTCTTCTAGAAATTTTACAGTTTTGTGTTTTCCACTTGGGCCTGTGTCCTATTTTGAGTTACTTTCTGTGACAGGTGTAATATCTGTGTCTAGATTCATTTTTTTTGCAGGTAGATGTCCTATTGCTCCAGCACTATTTGTTGAAAAAATATATACATATTTTCTTCATTGAACTGCCTTTGCTCCTTAATCAAAGATCAGTCACTATATTTATGTGAGTCTATCTCTGGGCTCTCTCTTCTGTTCCACTGATCTATTGCTATATTCTTTCACCAACATCACACTGTCTTGATTATTATAATTACAGCTTTGTAGTAACTTGTGATTAAGCATCAGTCCTCCAACTTGGCTCTCTTTCAATATTATGTTGGCTATTCTGGGTCTTTTGCCTCTCGATATAAACTCTAAAATCAGTTTGCTGCTATCCAAACAGGGGTGAGGGAAACTTGCTGGGATTTTTATTGAGATTGCATTGAATCTATAGAGCATACTGGGTAGAACTGAGAAGACACTGATATCTTGACAATACTGTATTCAGTTTTCCTACCCACAAATATTAAACTGTATCCATATATATTTGTTTCTTTAATTTCTGCAATAAGTTTTGTACTTTTCATCATATGTTAATAGATCTATGTATTTCTTAGGTTTATTTCTATGTATTTTCTTAGGTTTATACCTAAGTACTTCACTTTGGGGATGCTATTGTACATGTTATTGTGTTTTTAATTTCAAATTCTATTTGTTCACTGTTGGTATATTGGAAGAGATTGACGTTTGTGTATTAACCTTGCATCCTGAAACCTTGCAATAACTGCTTATTAGCTCCAGGACTTTTTTTGTTCTATCCATTTTTTGGTTTTCTACATGGACAATTGTGCCCACTAGAAACAAACACAGCTGTATTTCTTTCTTCCTAGTCTGCATACCGTTTGCTTTCCTTATTTTATTGCATGAAGTAGGATTTCCAGTACAATGTTGAGAAGAGGCGGTGAGAGAATACATACTTGACTTGCACTTGATCTTAGTGGAAAAGTTTCAAACCATTAAATATGACATTAGCTGTAGGATTTTTAGATGTTACTTATTGAGGAAGTTCCCCTCTATTCTTAGTTTGCTAAGAGTTTTTATCATAAATGGATGTTGGATTTTACCAAGGGCTTTTCCTGCATCTATTGGTATGATCATGTATTTTTTTCTTTTTTAGCAT
>NW_017731717.1:1529420-1530536 GCF_001890085.2 Hipposideros armiger
AAGACACTGGTCTGAAACATTTGATCTAGGTTATCAAATGTGTGGGCAGAGTTGTTCAAATATGAACAATTTTATTCTTGTTTTAATGTCCACTGGATCTGTACTGATGTCCGGCAAGTGTTATTTTAATTACATTCTTCGGAATGACTTTGAAGAGCTTAATCTGTGCTACACATACCTGCTGTTAGTTATTGTCCACAAAACAAACAAACAAACAAACAAGGAAAATAGCGACAATATACAGATGAAGCCAAACAAGAAGACAAAACATATACCAATACCAAAAAGGCATACCATTTAGAATATATTTTGAAGTTATTTAGCTCTCACCAGCTCCTTACTGTCATGTTTAATACCATTAGTTTCTCCAAGAAATCAGGAAGCCAGCCCATGAATATAAAGCCAGAAAAGTGCCACCTGAAACTTATACAGTTCATTTAGTCAACTGACTCCACAGTACGGTAATCAGTCATACTTCAGTCACAAAATATCAATCATTATCATCATGAAATTTTTATATGAGCTGGATGCAAGACAGGAGTAAAACAACACTTGCAGCATCTGTGAAAATATCTGTGCTAATGAATAATTTAAAGTCTATTGAGCCTTTTGAGAATGGAATATTTCTTTAAACCTGAAGTGGTGATTTGATCAATATAACACTGATGACCTATAATAATGAAAATCCTTATCCTAAAAAAATTAAGTGGTCTGAAAGTTATATGACCTTTAAAATGCAAGGATGATGATAGTGTTTAGTGTGAATGTAGATCACCCAGGAGGGAGAAATGATGTTTTTAATTTTGTACTTCTCTAGAAAAAAATTAATTTAATTGGCAGATATAGGCGATGGATGAGATTCTTTAAAATAACTATTCCGTCCATATAAGTAAGTACAGATTGGCTAAATCTTCATAACCTCTTATTCACAATTAAAATGTATTAAGCATTCATGCCAGACATGTGGTGGGACTCTTGATATATACGATCTCCTGGAGTGCATTCATCCTTATTTATTCACTTAAGCATCATAAGTATCTAAAGTAGTTCCTGGTAAACAGTTGTCCCTCAATATATACTGTTGTGTGCATGGATAATATCTTGTATTTAGTCCTT
>NW_017731717.1:1532876-1539049 GCF_001890085.2 Hipposideros armiger
TAAAGGAGAATGTACAGTTTGAGTCTGAGATATGAGACGCATAATGTACAAAACTGAGGCATCCATTTCCTCCTTCCACTCCAGTTTGCTCCATATCCCTTTTCTCTGTTGTATAGGACATACCCTCCATGACACTCAAGCCAGAAACCTGAGATCATCTAAACCCACTACATCTATGTCACTCCCAACATAAATATCCTAACCAGCTAGCAAGTCTCTACTCTCCTCTATATCTTTACGGTCACCAATTTAATCCTCACTTTCATCCCTTCTCATGTAGACGATTGTAATAATCTACCTACTGGGATCTTTGTCATTTTATTTCAGGATCCCATGGAAGCCAAAATGACTTTTAAGTGGAAAACCTAATTTTGTCTCTTCATTGCTTAAAACCTTCAGTTGGTCCCTATTGTCTCAGGATCAGGGTCCTTTATTATGTTTTCTAATGTCACATCACACCTGGCCCCTTTTTGGTGCTTGCTTTTCACTCTAGGATACAGACATGGTGAAATCGCAAGTCTGTGAAAATATCATTCTCTCTATTATCTTGGGGCCTTTAATAAAAATGCCATTACATCATGACAATTTTAGAAACCTGATTGTTGTCACAAACTCTCTTAGATTTAAGGACTATTGGCACACTTGAGAAAGGATATGTGCCTTTTTTGTAAATATTCTAATTGTAGAGGCCCGGTCCATTGCTACAGATAACTGAGAATTGGTCCAAACTTGAATTTGGCATAAAACAGGAAGACTTTGATATAAACATTAATAGATTGATTTGAATATCAATTAAAAATTTTTATGAACATTTAATTTGGGTACGTATTGATGAAAAAGCCATTGCTAAATATAAACAGTATGTTATCAAAATTTAGGAAAATTTGGAATAGAGAAAGATAAACCAGTCATTATCATTTTCTACCAAAAGAAAAATATTTACACAAATAGTATTTTCTGATATTTTTACATTCAAAAAGTAATGATAACAATAATGACAGAAAGACTAGCTAACACTTACTGAGCATATTTGTGTACCAAGCACTCTACTAGATGTTTTTCATGGATTATTAAGTTTAATTCTCAAAGCAGCCCTATAAATAAGTTTTATAAATATCCCATTTATAAATGAGTACACTGATGTTCAGAGATGATAAGTAATTTGCCTGAAGTCACAGAGTAATAAAAAAGTCTGATTTCAATTTATTACAACGCAAAATCATTTAAAATAAATGTATAATATATGTATGTTTTATATATATATATATATATATATATATATATAAATTTACTTCCGTTTTGAATATGAAGTCTCATAAAAAGGTCAATATTCTAGTATGAGTTTACCAGAAATCAAAACAGAAATCAGTCTAATTTTCTTCCAAATGCATATTTTTACATTCATAAGGTGTTTTCTTTCAGATAGTTGATACACAGAGGGTGCCCCCCAAAAAGTAAATACATTTTAAGAAAGGAAAATACTTTATTAAAATTGTAATGCTCAATATATACTGATAACAAAAAACGAATGAAAGTCATGTGTATACATTTTTTGGCACCTCAATATATGAAAGACATAATATTTATTATAATAATAAATGCTAAGTAATAATCTTATGTAATTTCACTTGCATAAATACCTACTACTTGTTCATATGGACTGTATCTGGTGCATATCTGGGATGCATCTGTGTAAATTTTTCTATTCAAAACAAAATTAGATTGATTTCTATTTTGTAAGATCCTATTCATGTATCAATGTCATATAGAAAATCTAATAGAGAGGTTGGCTTATAAGAATAATTCATTTTAACTTTGGTTTCTAAAAACTTGTCAGCTGGCTCCCTAAACTTGAAGAATTTTAATGAATACCTGTGGGGCCCAGGTGCTAGAGCCTTTCAGTTAGGAAATGTTTCCAGGCTTTGGAGACTGGCCTGCACCTCCCCGTTGGGTTGGACAGAGAGGAGGAAACGACTTGCTGTTATCCTGTCTGTTCATTGCTTATAAGTTTCCTTCCTGCACATGTGTGCTGGCACCATGCACCTGTTGTTTGTATGAGGGTATAACACACACACACACACACTCCGCCCACCCTCCCATTTTGGAGCTCTCTCTTTCTGGCCCCGGCCTCAGATCAATAAAGAACTGTTGCCACGTTTATGGCACACAGTTTGCCTTGTGCCTTCTTCCATCTCACCACTGAGAGGGTCCCTGATTGACACCCTCGGACCCAACAATACCTTATTTGCCATATTGGCTATTTGCTAAAAGCACATATTTGGAATAGGAATGTAAGTTATTTTATTTGTCTCAATGTTTTCAGGTCTAATGAACTACCTTTTAATCTAATTTGTATTTCTCAATTAATTAATAATGAAAGGAGTTCATAAGGGAAAAACAAAACAAAGCCCCAGAAATCCATCATATAAATTATACACAAGGATGTATTAGATACCAATTATCACATCTTTTACATAGATTTCTCACATGAAAGAAGACCTGTGTACTTTTAAATGATTCTGGAATTAAAGAAAATTGTACACTTACATCAAAAGCTTGTAACATTAAGTAATTGGGAATAAAAAGATCTAGTAAATATCCCATATAATAAAAACACTTTGATTTTCAGTGATGTTTAGCATAGGAATATGGTGGAGAGATCACTGATGTCAGAGTGCGACGACTAATGCTCATTCAGACTCAGTCCTTGCCACTAGTTCAGAATCCAAAATCCAACTCCAGTTTCCCTTCCTCTCTCTCACCACTCATGAATATGGTTTCTACCCTGACACACCAATGTCTAATGCTGGGTCATCGGCCCCTTTCTCTGTGTTCCTTAAACACCTCTCCTCAACCCTTACACTTGAAATTGGTTTTGTTTCTCTCTCCATGATGCCTGAGATGAATCATATTTACCTCTGTGCTCTATTTGCCTAGCTATGATCCTCATAGAGTTGATCGAGATGCTGTAGAGGTCAGGTTATTAACTGAGTGATAACTACTAATGATATTTAAGATAAATATAATTGTATTTGCTCCAATGAGCATTGCCAATTCAACAAAAATGTCACTTCACATTTTTGGACTTATTTTCCTCCTTTGTAACAAGACATGTGTTAACTGGATTTTCTCAAGTAAATTCTGGTTCTCCGAGTCTACAATTTCATATTGCATAATGGCCTTTCTCATCATTTTCAATGAGCATCATAGTATATTTAAAAAATTACTCTATCTTATGACTCTGCTAGACGATTCAACTCTAGTTTTCTAAATTATAGCATATTTTACTAAAAGTAATGAGAAAGTAATTTTCTCATTAAGTTGCTTTTTCAAATATATCTATACCATAATAATACAACCTTATTTGAAAATGTCTTGTCTGATTCCACCAAATATACATAAAATTAATTTCATTATTATACAGAAACACCATACCTTATATATTTACCTTATATATTTTTGTAGTCATGTTCCTAAAATAAGTCCCTCAGTTTTCAAGGGGTCCTTGGCAGATAAAAATATTTAAAATAGAAGTGCCAACTGAAAACTATATACTGGAATGTCAGTATGCAATACAAATCTTTTAATATCAGACTAAGTGATTCTTTTTTTAAGACTAAAAAAATTATGTTTATTTTACCTATACCATATGTCAATGAATAAGTAATTCTTTAAAAGCAACCTGCAATCTACTTTTTTATTATGGTGGTATTTACACTGATGTAGGCAATTTATTTTATGATCAAAAATTTAGTCTGCAAAAGCTCCTGTTTTCTCTGAAGTTTGTGGCAGTATGACACAGCATTATGTCTCTGAAGTTCCTGGCAATATGATGTGGTAATATGACATATCTGGCAACGTAGTATTAGAAAAAATGTTAAGAATTCATATTCCCAGAATGTTTGTTTCAAAAATATTTTTCTCATTTATAGGAATATAGGGAGTAAGGGAAATGACATAAAACGCCTCCTATAATGAGCCGGGAAAAATATTTTTGCTCGGAGTTGTGTGTATGCTTATGTACAAAAGTAAATCAGTCAAGAAGGACTATTAAGTTAAAGTGCTAATTATCTTCAGTGTATTGTCTTCCATTTTCCTTCTTTTTCTTTTTTTTTTATTTGAGGAATTTACTTGTTATAATGATTTTTGCCATGATATAAACTTAAAGAAGTAATTTTATAGCTGTTGGGAGATTATTACAAACAACATCGCCAACATCACCATTAATCTGCACATTAAATACAAATTGAAAACTGATATAACAAATATTTAAGATACACAAAAATAATTTAGTAGAATGTAAACAGCGATGTTTACATTTTTAAAAATACTACTGACCATCAGAAGCACTGAAGTTTAAAATAAGGAAAAGTATACTTGAGTGAATTTAGACTGACAGATGTAGAAGAAATTGCAAGGGACCAACTAACCCAGTTTTAATCTTCTATGGACAAGACAGCCTTCCAAGTAAGATCTTGGAGAGCTTAGCATTCCTGTGACAAATCTCACAGTATCTTCAATTTGCAGATGCAGAACTCCAAGGGGAGATGGGGAAATATATCAGCCTAGGTTGACTCAGATAAGATGCCCAGGGTAGGAAACCACCCTGGAGGCTTGACTCTCAAAAGACTGCTGAGCAAACCTCTGGTCCTCGCTTTTCTATCAGACAGTGTCCCTGTGAGCATTACTCTACAGGCCTTTAATTCACACTCCTTTAATCCTTTAATGTCAAAGCATCCTTTCCCTTCTACCTCTCTAATTCCATTCTGCCTACCATTTCTTTCTGAAGACAAAGTTGTTTTTTGTTTGTTTGTTTGTTTCATATGAATATCAATTCTCGCCTCTCTGCCAGCTACCTTTAATATTGCCTTGGGTATTTTCTCCTCCTCTCATTGAGAGGAGACAAGCAGGCTTCCTATGTCTCAGGAGGCTGTCACTTTAGGGTAAATTATGCTTTTATTAATACTCCCCTAGTGCTACACATAGGCTTAGCAAAATAAATGGCATGCCCAGAACAAGAAGTTTTGAACTGACATAGCTTGCTATCTACTTATACACCAACTAAGTGGAATTGCAAATAGAGAGTGGGAAAAAATAAGGATGTTACAAGTCAGTAAACCAACTCTTGCTTCAGCTCTATGGACAATTAGAATACTATTGTTTTCAGGTGATCGCATTATTATATAAGGTTCTAAATACATTCAAAATTAAAAGGTATCCCTCTTTCTCTCTCTCACACATATATAAATATAGAGGGGGGAAATGAAAAGTTTAATTTATACTTTCACATGACAGAATTCAAAAAACAAAATATTTTTGCTAGTGAGGTCTATCCATATTGAAGAAGTGTTCACCAATTCCACTAAGTTTTTTTCAAAATTGACAAATTTGAAGTTTGACCATTTTCATTGCCCCCACTGCTAGTGCCTGGCAAAGACACACAAGTGATGAGGGAATGACAGCACAGAGGAAGAGGAAGAAGGAAAACAAACCAAGATACATTTTTGTTAAAATCGCTAACACAAATAACTTTCAACACCTTCATTATTTAAGAAATGATAGAATAATTATATTACAAATACAAGATTTAAACCTACAATCTGCTACTTAAAAAATAAATCAAATCTCCATTTTACTTGGTCTATGATAGCATAAACACATAAATGACATGTAGTCCTCTTTAGTTTGTTCACTTAATGTATCAGAAGTAAAATAAATATCCTATTTTCAAAACTGGTGAAAATATTTACTATTCAGGAATTTAAAAAAATAATCAGGAGAACTTTTTTTTTAAAGATATTTATTGGGGAATTGGGGGGATGGGAACAGTGCTGGGGATTTGGGGGAAGAGGAACAGACAAGTTGCTGTCCTTTTGTTCTTCAGTCTAGTTGTGGAGGATGTTGCTTCACTGGCCCAAGTTGGCACCATCATTGTGTTCTTCCCGGGTGAGGCAGATCAGTCGCCGGCTTCTGGATGGCTGCTCATGGTGGCTTCTGGCCACTCACGCTGGCTGCTGGCTACACACGGTAGCCCAGGGCAACCCACTGCCACAGGGGCTGCAGCCTACGCCATCTCCAGCGACTCACGGCAGCCCAGCTCCAGGTTGAGCTGTTGTTCAGCATCTTAGTTGTAGAGGGCAGTGTCACTGGCCCTCATATGTGGGATCCGAACC
>NW_017731717.1:1544938-1550802 GCF_001890085.2 Hipposideros armiger
TGATTTTGGACGTCAGTTAGAATAAGAAATGGTTACTATTACATTAAAAATAACAGACTATTTTTTTTGTGGGGAAATAGCTGAGCGAGGAAAGGGCAGAGCAACACGAGGTCTTTTCTGACCTCTATAGGTCATGGCCAAACTTGTGTACATGAAGTTTGCTTCATAAAGCCTTAGCAGTGGTAGGACACTTATGAATTACTTTAAACAGAATTGGGTCCTATTGACTGAGGCTGGTGCTATAAAAGCCTGCGTCATAGTGCAGTGTGTTGCTGTACCAGCCCCTTTCAGGCCTGAAACACCCAGGTGCTGCAGAGACCACTGGCTGCTGACAGGTAAGGGCTGAGTTCCTCTTAGGATCCTCCTAGTTAATAGGGGGCTGCTCTCCCCAAAGTTACAAAGCCTTGTTGGATGCCTGCTGCCTCCAATGACTGGCCGAGATGGGGGTAGAAAAGCCCGGTCTCCTCGCCCGAATATGGGGGAAATGAAGTATCATCCAAGCTCTAGAGCCCCTTCTGTGATTGCTTGAAGTGTTGCTGCAAAGTCTTCACTGTTCTCCTCTCTCTGCCCAGTTCTGCTTTCCTCACTCCCTCACACTTGCTGTTTCCAAGAGGACCCGTCATTAATTTAACTGCAAGCAAATCTCTACCTCAGAGGATGTTTCCTGGGGAAGACAACCGAACACAGTCCGTACAGATGGACTAAAAATGATGTAGATATTATCCCAGTCCTTAAGTAACCGACAACTTAGTGGGGATTCGAGGCAGGGTGAGAACATCTGTTCTGCGAAACCAGGAATCAGCGAAAAAAACAAATGAATAATAGTAGAACGTGGCAAGTATAACAACAGGAGTCACAGTAAGGTACATTTTGGAATGTTTCTTGAAAATTAGAAATGACTGACATTTTTAAAGAGTCAGTCTTTGCCATTCAGGTGGAAAGAACAGCGGGAACAAAGAGAATGGCCTAGAAGTGTGTATTGCCATTGTGGGGCCTACAGGGGCAGATGGAGGGAAGAAATGGACTGGGAAGGGAGACAATGGCCACATTGTAGAGGCTTGTGAATGCTACAGAAAAATTAATTTTCTAATAGGCCATGGGAGCCATTCATAGGTGTCTGAACATAGGTGGGACATATTCAGACTGGGCTTAGAAGAATGGACAAGCCTAGATGGCAAACCTCAGCAACATGGCTCAAGTGCCCTCTCTAGTTCTAATCCACTTCCGGATTGCCGCTCGGGATGGGAAACCACGAGATAAATGCCAAAGATTCTTGTTTGTTTGTTTTTTAGCTGAGCCATCCTGCCACCTGTCGGCAGCTCAGCAGCTGCTCAGCTCGGGCCGGGACTCGAACTGCTGTTGCTCAGAGCTCAAACTCTTGAGCGAGCTCTTAACCAACTGAGCCACTCAGCCGGCCCTCAAGGATTCTTAGTACAGCTGAGAGCAGGNCAGGGGCTGCAGCCCACGCTGTCACTGGCGACTCACGCAGCCCAGCTCCAGGTTGAGCTGTTGTTCAGCATCTTAGTTGTAGAGGGCAGTGTCACTGGCCCTCATATGTGGGATCCGAACCGGGGCCCTCGGGCGTCCAAAGCCAGTTCTTAACCATCGCACCACTCGGCTGGCCCCAGGAGAACTTCTTTAGAAAAGAATACAACCTATGGAAGATGAGAGTGCTTGCATTTGCTTTCCATGCAGATAATTCTCAGGTTCGATTAAGTGCATGGATGGTGGTGTTAGACCAGTGTTTAAACCTGGTTTGCCATTTATTAGCTGTGTGACCTTGATCAAACCACTTAACCTTTCTGGGCTACAATTTCTTCATTTGTAAAATGGGCTCAGTATTGGCTTCTATCTCAAAGGGCTGTTGTAAGATTTAATGGGTTAATATTTGTGAAGTATTGACAACAGTGCCTGGCACAAAGTTAAGGTTTTGATACATACTCATTGAGTCAAAAATAGATTTATCTTCCACTACTGCACAGTGAATCCTTCAGAGATTGTTTTCACCTAGGCCAAATCTTAATCAAAGCAATAAATGTAAAAGTCCAAAAATACAGAAAACAGTCCATCTGTGCAAAAAAATTACACTAAAATGGTTAGCTTTCTATGGGAATACTTGATAAATTCACATCTTCAAGGTCTGGCCTGTGGCTCCTTATAAAAAAAGTACCATTCTACCAACCTGACAAGAAACGAGCTATATATATATTTAATTCTCACAATACATATTCTAAATGAAAATGAAATTAAGAGGACTGAGGAACAAATGGAATTAGCGGTCACACAGATAAAAATGTAAAATAAAAGAAATATTAACCTCAGTGCTAAGATATTTCCATAATCAAACTTTCAGTGTTTCATCATAAAATGTAATTGAATTAAGAATTCAAAAATTTGACATACGATATTCATCTCTCCTACAATGAGAAAACCAAACTTTCTAACTTTACTTCATTTGGCTCCTGCACTGATGAAAAATGTTTTAAACCCAGAAATCAGTCATTTTAAAAGGCCACGGGGATAGAGTAGATGTTTCGTGGATCATGCACAAAACCTCCCCCACCTACATCAGAACTGAACTGCTTACCTTCTTCCTGTGAAATTGCTCATTCTGAGTTTATCTACATTTCTATCAAATCTCTGAAACGGTTTACACATTAACAGCAGCTTATAAGCAGCAAAATAGAAGAATGAGAAGATGGATACAAAAATCTTGACAAAAGTTAAATGCATGTGTGAGAGAATATTCATTGCAAAGATTTAAAGATGCACGACACCCTGGGTATGTGTAGGCATGTGTGCACGCTTCCACACAAATTATCCTAAAGTACTCCAGCAATAACCGATGGCCAGAATGATAGCTTTGAGTTATTTAAGATGTCTCAGGCATACTCCATTTAACACGGCCAATGACAACTTTACTGTTATTCAGTGCTTACTAAGTGCCTTAGGTGGTTCAGTGTTTTATATACATCCATTTAATCAATGATTACAAGGTGCCTACTAAGCACTTATTTCAGTGAAACTTTGCATGGCCATATCTGACTGAGATAACCTCACATTTATGAAGGAGAGCCAAGAGTGACAGAGTGTGAAGTAAAGCCAGCGTGTGCATCCAGATGTCTGTGTTCCAGATGTATGCATATATTTACAGAGATCTTCAAGTGTGAAGCCCAAGTGCAGGAGGCTGATTTTTTACTACTATCGCACATGTAAGAACTCCAGATAAGTGGGGTCTTAATGCATTTAAGAAATGTTTGTAAAGGAAAAACTTTGTTATTTCTATATTATAAATGTCGACTATGTGAAATTACCCATTTTTTCACTTTCAGTGCTCTGTCTGAAGCCTATACTCAGATAGGATTTACTTTCCTTTACCTCCTCTTCAGTATCTTGTTTAGTAATCTGCTCATAAAAGTGCCCAGCAACGCAAGACCTTCAATCCCATAATTATCTATGCCACCAGGGAAAGCCTTTGAAAAAAACCCAAACAAAAAGGGCCCTTGGGAATGTCCATCATCTCAACTCTTCCATTCCTCACCCGCTGACGGTCTTATCAGCCCCTTTATTGAGCCACTGTTTCTCACTCAGATGGCAGATATCTGCCTCAACTTTTTCACTACTTTTACTCCTAGGAAACTTTCTTTTTGTGGATGCAGAATCTTGATCATCTTGTCATCTCCTTCAGTTTTAAATTCTTTCAGAATGTACTGTTTCTAACCAAAACTATAAACAATAGATTCAAGAAATGCATTTTCAGTGCTAATGTTTGCTGGCAGCCAATGCTGGGAGCTAAAGACACCACCCATCTACAGCTTTATCCAGAACTGTTCATGTGAATCCCACAAAGAGCCTGTCTATGGGATATACAATAAACAGATTGTTTCTCTTCCTACTTCTATCTTTTGCATATATGAATAAATACAGACACACAGAGACACTTGTGTGTGTATTCCATGTGCCAAGAGTGGCAGTTTTAAGGTGCTATTCTTCCTCAAGTTTTATAGAAGCAACGCATGATACATCTTCAAGTCAGAGAATTCTCAGTAGGTCTGCTTGAGTTATAGCAGACCTTGAAATGCATCTTAAAATTATGACAACAAAGTTGATGATGCCTATTTTAATAACAGGTTTCAGGGCTTTCTGAAAATTTAATAAATCAATCTAACTCTGATTAATGTCAATTAAGATATGCTTATATACACAGACATGAAAAATAAACATTGAGAGAGAGAGAGAGAGAGAGAGAGAGAGAGAGAGAGAGAGAGAGAGAATCCTTAAGCAGCTTGCTTTTCATGGCATATGTACATGGCATGGCCAGGTACATGAAAATCTACCCAAGCCTTTCATTAGCAAGTCTATATGGGTCACATAACTCCCTTATGACTCTGCTTTTTAAATTTTTTTTTCTTTAATCAATTATTTGCTGCTAAGTGAGACTTCTTAGAGGTTTCCCAATAGGTTCAGCGCCATGAGGTCAGTAGCAAACCGTTTTCTATTGTATCATTGCACTATTATGCTGCTATTTAACATGTCTCAAATTGTAACCCAAATATTTAAATTAATGTCCATCAGAGGAATAATGCCATGTTATGGCAGCTCTGATCAATAAGAGTAACATCATTCAGCAAATATTAATATAATAAGTCAGCTGTAAGCCAGGTACAACACTAGGCAAGTGAAGAATAAATGGGCTTTCCTCTCAAGGAGCTGAAATCTCACGGGGGCATGCAGGGAGCTATTCAGTAACTGTGCACAGTGCTAAGGCTAAGGTAAGCAGGATCCACAGTGCCAGGCAAAGTAAATCAGGAACACAGGCAACCAGGAGGACGTCACATCCAAGATGAAAGTTAAATGAGGAGTAAGAGTTTGAAGAAAAGAACAAATGCGGTTCAGGATAAGAGACGAGCACATGCAAAGGCCAGAGCTGAGCAAGAACTTAGTGGGCCCAGGTACTGAAAGTGTTTCCATCTGGCTGGAGCCAGGGAAGCCCTGACCACCTAAGCTAACGAAGCTTCTGAGTCAGGGCCCCTCACTTGCACCCTCCTTTCCAAAGGCCCTAGAGGAGCCCCAGTGATGGGTTCAAATGTTTATATGGGAACAGGAAAGGGTTAACCTAACAGGCCTGACACCTTCATTCTTGGAAGGCTTGCTCGCAAAGCTGGCCCTTGACTGGCATCTGGGAACTGAACTCTCACGCGGGTTCCCACCATTCCATAAATAGTAAGAGTGGCTCACAGCTCCTGAACTGTTTACACAAACAAAACAGTTTATGCTGAATACTAGCTTTCCTTCTGGGAGTGTGGAGTTTTGGTTCATCCTGGGCAGTGTGTACCTATTATACATGACCAGCTGTCAGTAAAAAGCTGGGCCCTGAGTTTCTAAGGAGCTTTTTTGGTGAGCAACATCTTACACTTGTCACAATCCATTGCTTGAAGAATTCAGCATGTCCACTGGGAGAGGACTTCTGCAAGTTTGTACCTCGTTTCCCCTGTACTTCACCCAGTCAACATTTTCCTTTGCTGATTATGCCTTGTATCCTTTCACCACAATAAATCATAGCCGTGAAGCTGTGAGTACAATTAAATGATGTCAATTAAACATCCTAGGAGTCTTCCCAGAATAATATCAAATCTGGGAGTTCTTGGAGACCCCCAACACATATGGTTTATAAGATGTTCAAAAGTAAAATAGTTTTGAATCTATCTTCTTAAAGAAGAACCCCAAATTGTCCAGCCTTTTAGTTCCACACAACCTGGGTCCTCCTCTGGATGGGTGGGGCTTGGGATGGTAGTGCCAGGGGCAGGTGTAATCAGACATCAGACATTAAATTGAAGAGATACACAGCAGACAGAACAGCCATT
>NW_017731717.1:1554542-1558221 GCF_001890085.2 Hipposideros armiger
AAGTGTTTTTATGTTCTGTTTCATTTTAGAGATGCTCATTGTAATTCGGTAATTAGGTATCTTATCCTCAGACTTCTATTTCTAGCATTTGTTCTGTTGCTATAATGAGTACATCCAAGTAAAAGTACAGTGAGAATTAGAGTTTTTCATAATAAACTGGGGTTGAAAAAGGAAAGACTGTGGAGTGAAAAGGAAGGGAGGGAACAAAGGAAGACATAAATATCGACAGACTTAGGGGGTCTTCACAAAATGGCCAGGTACCGTCTACCCACACCAATGTTTTCTTTAGAGAGGGTTCAGCATGAGAGATATGTGATTCAAAACTAATATTACCCATGCTGGGTCTGTTCTAGGAAGAATGCCCAGCTGTCACACTAAAGTCCAACCTGCTCTGTCGGTCTGCCACAGACACCAGAGGGAAGAACTTGGAAAAGGCTGAAAGGAGTGGAGTAGCTGACAAGAAAACTGATTAAAAACACAGGGAGAAATCTGCCATATGATACTTCGGGAAAGTGCCCACGACAAGATGTCTCTATCACATTTCATAGATCAGCCAAAGAGAGGATACTCTCTTCTGGCCTAAGGAAGATGGCTTAGGTTGACAAATAAAGGGCATAATGCACTTAAGATGTTTTCAAGCTGGGAGTTTGAGTATTTGGTGCTTTTAACACAAACAAAAATGCAGCAGGGTTGAAATACACTTTCAAGTTGCATCGGTGTGTTTTGAGACAGGAACCTCACAATGTGCTCTGCACTCAAAGGATTATGAGCTTTCCCTTATTAAAGTGGTTACAGAAGCAAAGAAAACCCTTTCAAAATAACAAGTTTTATTTTTTTTACATATAAACACGTATGGCTAAATCATATGTTATAATTTTATTTTTAACATTAAGCTCTGCTGTTTCTACTTCTCAAATTTATAACAGTCTTAGTCCTGTTATTGCTGATAGGTTATTAATATACTATTTATAAAGACTCAATTCTAATTCTAATGTGCATATGCATATATGAGCTATCAATCAAGATCTATAACTCTTTTCTCATAAATCTATAGCACCTGCTGGAAATGCACTCTAGGTAAATACACTTTACTGCTCTGCTGAAGCATTAATTAGCTAAAGCTATGCACATTCCTATGCCAGTGCCATCAACAGCCACAGCCAAACAAGGAGGGGGACGCGGCAGATGGCAGAGGAGGAAAAAAAAGGTGCCACACAGGTAACATGGCTCAGGACACAGACAGATAAAAATAATTCTCTGTAGGTCTCAAATATACCTGTAATTCAGAAAAAAAAATAATAACATTCTAATAAATTGACAGGGACAAAATAAGAGGTCGTACCCTTCTGCATAGTTCTCAGTGAAGCAAATATTTCATGCCCCAAAGTAGTGAGACCTGAAGAAGGCAGTTAAAAAGCTGAAACGGTGTTGGGTGCTAATCATACAGTTAGTCATATGAAACTTGAGTGATGTTTTCCTCACTTCTTACACTGTATCCCTCCCACCCAGACATTCACTCATACTCTGGCTTTCACACATGCTTGAAAGTTACATATATGCAGTTACATATGTACAGATCTGTGTTCATGTATATACATATACACACATATAGACATACGCACATTTACTTGACTTTATTAATGGAAATTATGGAAGTGTTTTAAGTTATTCACTTGAAATTTAGAAACTTAAAAGTGTGTGAATCTCAAAGGAATAAATTTGCAACAGTGTATAACGTGGAATCTGAGTAAGATAGAAGATTCTGGCTTAGCAATAGTGGGCCAGGGTCAGGGGAGCTGGGGAACATGCTTGCTAGGTGTGGGAAGGCAGNATTATCTCAAGGCTTATACACAGCCTCTGGCTCATGGTCTGAAACTGAGCAGCGCCAGAATAGAGATGTCAGGTTGGGAGAATTAGAAAGGGATCCAAGTCTGGAAGTCACACTCTGGACAAAAACAAGTTCATTCGTTATCTAAAATGTGTGTACTATCAATAGGACAAAAGCTCCAAGTGGCCTAGCTGAAGGAAAGCAGTGAGAGCTATCACAGGTAAGAAGATATAAATGAGATACAGGCTTTTAGCCTCAAAGGAAATGCATGTGCTGATTGTGGTATGACCGAAGGTAAAATATAAGTAGATACTGATTTGTTAGGTTAAAATAATAGGTTAATGATTGCTCTCCTGTTTCCTAATACAGGACTCAATTCCATTTTTACACCAGGAAGTTTACAAGTAAGTAGAGAATGTCATAAATGACAGACATAACCACAACTGGTGACAGCTTACCCTGGCATGGCATTGGAGGTCAGCTTCACAAGAGAACATTCGGAATTTTCTATGAATGCCAGAGGCGATGGATACCTCCTGGCTGGCTGCTGAGTGACCACAGCCATCAGTGATGCTCTTGGTTGAGGCAGGTGGCATCTGTTAGCAGGGCTCAGAGAGTAAACATAGCAGCATCGCGGCCATGTCTGGCTCTTCTCCATTCACCAACCTGTGAGCCATAGCTCCACAGAAAAGCTGGGACTGAGCAAGCCACGGGCCCCATCTGGGTGTGCTGTAGGTCACCTAATTAGTCAACCAGGAGCTGCTTCTGGGCTAGACCCTGCCTTCTCCTGTGCTTCTTTGGAGTATGCAGTGGAAAATTCACACCAAGTTATACAAACAGAATGGGGTTGCTTTTCTGAATGACTTGAATCCAGGTTTACTTTGCAGACTCTTGACTGAAGTGACTTCAGCAGCCAGGCGAACCAGCTGGCTGCCCCAAGGGCAATAGACGACCCTGGTTCCTGAGGCTCGCAGCGTCACAGCCTCTCATGTAAAATTCTCCTGAAGTTCAGGGATGTTGAGCCAACAATTCTAATGGAGCTATGTTCACCTGTGAACATTTTGCCAGGTCAATGCTCTGTGGACTCGAGCTGGCTGTAAATGATGTGTAAGAGAAAATGCTAGAAAGAGGTAATAAAATTTAATAAAACCTGAGTGATAAAGATGAAATTCTATATATGGTATAGTGAAATCGAGACAGATGATGTGGTGGTTAACTGTGTTTGTAGAATGGTTTCACAGAATTCCTGAAATGTAAGAAACAGGTGGCCAGGAATGTGTTCAAAACATAGTTTACCCCTGACAATGTGGGGCTCAGGGGTGCTGATCGCCTGTGCAGTTGAAAAAACAGATATAACTTAAGTTAGCCTTCCATATATGCAGATTCCCAACTACAAATCAAAACACCCGGGTACCAGGAGTTTAAAACAGAAAAAACAAAACAAAACAAAACAAAAAAAACCCATCATGGTCCCTGCTGACAGAGCTAAAATCATTTTTAGGAGCCACTGAAATAGCAAAGCTAGACTAACCAATTAGCAATCCCACTCTGCGGTACTCCACGGTGGGTCATTTCACCCAGGCCCGTGGGTTAGAGTGCCCACCTTCCACTGCCCATCTCTCAGAAGGGCCTTTCTCAAGAAATGCGTCTTCCTTTCCTCCCCCTGGATTACCAGTCAAGTTGGTCCTTGGAAAACAATTCTAAATGGCTTGATTATGTGGGTCCCTTTCTCTCAAATTTACAATTGTTACCCTTCAATATAAGTTCAAAAGCTCAGTGGACAAGCACGTTTTTTTTTTTCTTCAGGCTGAAATATATAATTTAATGCTGTCCATATCTATGAACTAACTG
>NW_017731717.1:1562351-1563404 GCF_001890085.2 Hipposideros armiger
ATACTTTATGAAACCACATGCATTTGAACACTACACATTTCTCCCATGGTCTCCCATGGTACCACTTAATGATATTTATTTATATCTAAAATATTTCATCTAAATTGGCATTCTCATTTGGTTCAGCTGCCAAATGTCACCTTGAGAGAAGACATATCTTGAGAGAAGATATATCTTGAGAGAAGAGTACATCTCTGGAATTCCAGAATATGTTGACGCCTTTCAGTTTATTGATGCTGAGAGAAGTGGATTTAGAGATTTTATTATCTAGTTTTGACTAACCCCACCCTCAAAAGTGGCCTAAAAGATTTCTGCAAAAAACCCCACAGATCGAAAATATCATTAAAATGAGTGAAAGCAAATAATAAGAAAGAAACAGAGCTGGTAGGAGTTCCTTGTCTGCCAGAATTAAAGGTAAAAATTATGATATTTTACATCTGATATGTTATAAAATATATGACTTTTAACAAAAACAGAAACATTTTATAACATTTGTATCTAAGATAAAATTATTATTTAAAATATTATTTCACATAGATAATTCTATATATTCATACATAATCTATTTATAAGTCAATTTATATGTTTTATAAGTACATAATATGTTAGTACGTATAACTAACTATACATATATTTGCAGTGTGTGCTAAAATATATTTTAATGTCATGGATGAGATAGGAAAAAAGTTTATAAAACTCTATTTCATTCCTGAAATTACATTTAACTATATGTGAGTTTATCTTACTTTCAGGAGTAACTATATATGAAATAAATATACTGAAGACTGAGTTCCTTTTAATAAAAAGAAAACAATGGTATAACAGATGAAACAATGAACTATTATACATATGTGGTTCTGGATTTCTGTCTTTACTCTCTCAGTTCCTAGCTAAAAATAACATTTAAAGCCACCATTCACTGAATAGCTATGTCACTAGCCCTTCACATATATTAATTTTATTCCCCACAACAATCTCGTGAGATAAGTAACTAATCCAGTAGTAAAAAAGAACTTGAAGGAAAGGAGAAAAGAAAAGTAATTGTCACTAATC
>NW_017731717.1:1563739-1566751 GCF_001890085.2 Hipposideros armiger
ACACATACACAAACACAAACCTATTTATTTTCACAACATTTATAATAGTAATAAAATGTGGGTAAAAGTTAGTGACCTTAACCTCAATTTTAAAGTCTTCATCTTAAAGACTACATAAAATATGGACAACAATTTAGGCCATAATCTTAAAAGAAAAAAAACAAACAAAAAAAACAGGTTAGCAAATTTCACATGTATGTTTATATATTTATTTATTTTTACATATCACCATGATGGACAAGTTACTTTGGGTAATAGGCTGGAGGGAACTGTTTTAAAATTATAATGGTGGTTTCATTTGGTTGGTAGAATAAGTGTAACTGTTTCCTTCAACAAAGGTGTTCCAGTTCCTGTTTATGTTGAAACATACATATAGTGATACTTCGTTATTTTCTCTACTCTCTTTCCCTAGCCCTACCTCACTCAGTTTAATCCTGATCAACCATAAAGAAGGAACATATTTTGAAAAGGCTGAGATTAACTACAGACATCATTTCTAAAATTTTTAACTGAATGAGTATTATTTGTAAAAAATCTAAAAGTAAATTTTGATATTTTTGTGTTTGTGAACTCACTTCTGAGATTTTTATAATAAATTTTTTCTTTGGCAATAGTTCTTATTGTCTAAGGTTGCTAAGTAGTGTGAGCAATATGAATTAGCTTGTAGATAATGCTTAGGATCAGTGTATCGCCTACTATTGAAATCACCTAAAAAAAACAACTAGTGAAACCTGAAAGGATCCAAGGAGTAGAAAGGAAAGGAATAATTGAACAATTCTCCATATCCTTTCTTTGAATACAAGCCTGCTTGCCTCTTCATAAAATACACTAATAGTGTAAGAAGGTTTTCATCATTTAAATTACATCTCAGTTAATGGAATCCCCACTATAGAATCACATGCATTTATCTAATTTTTGGCAAAAGGAGAAAAGAAAGATTAAAGGCATTTTGATAAAGTTTTGAAAAAATGCCTTGTTTCTGCCCATAAAATATCTATGAAGTTTAATGAAAAACATTATAAACACCTATGAGAATGTCATTATTATGGAGAATAATTCCCCCATCTCTTAGTATAAAAAATGGTGTTCGTTCCTACTTGGCATCTGCGTGTGTTATTCAGACTTGTTTTTTCAATGCCTAAAATGTGTAGCAATTTGTGAGTAATCTTAGCCAATCAGAGCAATAAATATTTAAAGCAATTTCCTAAATACTGTATTATTTATTGTCTTTCAAAGGTTGGAGCTCTGATCAAAGCACATGAATTTTTATTTCTAACATTTTATATATATATATATATATATATATATATATATATATATAGAAAGCTTTCTCCTAAACCACATGTACTTACAATAAAAAGCAATATTTTCATTAATCATTATAGCAATGCTCTTTTTTTTTAGTCTTTTTTTTTTTGGTATTGTGGTATTTTTCCATTGCTGGATGATATTTTGTTTTTAGTGGATGAATATTTTCATGCCAAAGCGTTTGACAACATTCCAGAGAGTACCTCATGTCACATATTTTCTAATTGTTTTATTGTTAAGTTTTGTAATTTTTAAAGCTCTGCTTTGATGAGATTTATAATTAAATATTGAAGATGAAATTTTACTTTTTACCTACACAGTCTGCTAAACTTTACTGGATGATTAAGAAAAGAAGCAAGGGTGGAAGTCATTCTTTCATGCAAAAATATTTACCGATTCCCTACTGTTCTAGGCACTGGATTTATACAAAAATGATATGTTAAATAAGTCAGACATATTTCGCCTTATGCAACTGACATTCTGGCGAGTGGTATATGGTTTTCGTTTGGAAGCCCTAAACTTAAGTGCATTTCTAAACGTGAAGAAAATGGACCGTCGGCTTTCTTCTGCCACTGCAGGAGTTAGAGACTTCATTCTTCCAACCTGCATTTCTTTCTGCTTTTTCTTTATCTATTGGGTTGTTGGACAAGTCATGACACATTTTTGCAAGGTGTCCACACTAACACGTGGCAGGAAGTCTAGGCATGGAGATCACATTCTTAACCACGATGCTAAGTATATCACAGTACACTTTCATTCTCACCCTCCTGATAGGCATGCTTCTTTCTCATCTTTTTTTCCTAATTCTTGCATATTTTTAGTCTGTTTCTTTCTTCATTACTCCCTCTTGTTTTCTTTTCCATGCCCCCATTTTTCATCCTCTTTCAAAATTATAACAGTTATATGCCTAGGACCAGAAACAACCCCAAATCAGACTGCACAGAATAAAGAACCAGAGCTTTCAACCTATATAATCAGTAAATCTTTGTAGTTCTTTAGAATTTTTAAACATAATTATTCCCTTCATATTCTTCAAATAAAATTGGTTTTCTCCCTAAGCACTAGTTTTCTAGATAGAAATGTAGCTATCATCTACTTTCACTGTATTTCTCTTTTAACAACCCATATGATAATAGTTGTTTGCCTTGCAATTGTCTGGTGAACAAATCCCTAATTCTATCTCTCACTATCCTCATGTCTGCAATGAAATGGTATCAAGTTAAATGAGATCTGGATATGTTACTCCACATTCTTAAATATACATGTATGATACGCGACAGTCCTAGCTCATGAAATTAGGACTTTTACCACCACGTTGAGGATTACGAGTTCTATATTTTAAACAATGCTCTTGAAGGCTGTTTTTAAATTGGGGGCTTTCAGTATTCTCTGCCACAATCCATTATGGTTTTAAAGCATTTGACAAGTGTTTCTTTAATGGTGGCTGTCTATTTTGATAGTACAGATGGATAAAAAAGAGGAAGGTACTTAATTCCAGGACCACTTTCGCTGTTGAGGCTTCTTGCCAGCAACAAGGCTGCAGTAAAGTTCAAATAGTGTATAAATGTCAGCAAAACCCTATAAACAAATGACTGCCTGAGTCTTATTATTTTTTTTTTTTTTTAGTTTCTTTTATTTGGAAAAGCATATAATCTTTAAGGGAAGGGAAAGAAGATGCCATTTTATTGTTGATATGTGCTACCA
>NW_017731717.1:1567231-1577645 GCF_001890085.2 Hipposideros armiger
CATAACAGTTTCCAGAGAAAGGAGAAGTGACAGCTCCAGGAAACTGCTTACAGATGGACGGCCAGCAGGATAAAAATATTACTTACGTCCACCTCATCAATAAACTGGCTTCATGAAGAGTGGCAATTATTCTTTTCCTGCTTATGCTGGCCGTTGAAAGGCGTGAAGATGATTACTGATAACTAGGTGTGTAGAACTCAATATATACACTAACACAAACTCATCTACGATGGCAAATCCATATCAGGGAGCACCCCTGCCTTTGATGCCATTACTTCAGGTGGCAACGTGTACCCATCAATGTCTTAGAGGATTATGCTGATACTGTGTTTTGTTACAATCCTATTAATTATTAATGATGCACATTTATTATTCACCTATATTTAGAGAGTCCGTATTGTATACTGCAAAGGAGGCAAGAAACAGCACCGAGTTCTCAATCTTGCATGCATATAAATGTCACAAGGACTTGGCTTTATTTTTTCGTTGGCTGTACCCAAGAAGATTTTTAAGATTCTTAAGTGTGTTTGTGACAATAATACCAAAATGGATAAAAATAAAATTTTATATAAATCGTAAACTATCGAAGCTTGTTAAGGATCAAGAAACGAGATACATAGCTTTACTGTTTTTTTATATGTGAAAAAATTGGGAGTTCCAATTACTGTGTGAAATTTGAAAAAAAAAAAAAGTAAACCTTCTCAATTAAAGGCACTACAAAATAAATGACAGTTTCCAGGCATCAGCACAAAGCTAAAGGGATTTCAATGGCCTCATTACTTTTATTACCCTGCATTGCTCAGCCAAATCTACTGCAAGGTTGGGTTTAGGCACTGGATCTGTGACATACTTGCAGAAATGTGGGCAATGGATCAGCTCACCTGAAATCAGTAGGAGATAGATGCAAAATCAGAATGGAGCAAATGCTATATTTAGACATTCATCCTACTCTATGCAGATGGGGGAGAAGGTATAAACCAGGAAAGGAAATGATAGAAAAATGAGAGACAATTTCAACCATAATAGTCAATTCTTGACATATTAGATCATCTAGTTTAAGGTATTTGAAGCTATTCCCCTTGCCTTTCCTTTTTGAATATTCCATTTCCTGTCATTTATATTCTATAATAGATGAAAATGATGCACATTTTTGTTAACTTCAACAGCTGACAGAATAGCAAAGCGATTTTTTAAAAAGTCAGTCTAAATGAAAGAACATACCCCATACTCAGCTAAAAGTTTCAGATTTGTCTTCCTAGGCTTGAAGGTCATAGTGATTAACTGTGCTGTGCTATTCTAGAGTTGTACAATTATCTAGTAATCAGGCATTCCACCCAGAGCTGCCATCACTTGACTAAGGGGACCCTTGTTCCCAGTTTTCCTGAATGTCTAGTCTCTGAGGACGAAAAAGAGGAGTTCATTCAAAGGTGAACTGCCTTGCTGAGTTTAACAAAGCAGTGGATAATTACAAAAAACAAGCAACGGGCTAAATACCCTCCACCTAATTCTCAAATCACCTGCCCGTTATTAACTTCAATCTTGTAAAACTAATAGATTTTTCAGTCTATGATACAATTATTGCTTTTCTTATTTAAAAGATTCCCAGGGCACTAGTATCTGAAAAGAAAATATTACCCATTCACCAGTGCCATAGTGTTATTATATTTTAAATTATGCATTCTTTTTATGCTGCCTTTTGTAATTTCATGAGAAAGCAACTACAATAAATGCAGTGATAATTTAGGAGAAAAGGGGTAGTTAAAACTTTGTGGAATTTAGAATATGAGTTGTTTCTGTCACCTCCCTATGATGAAAGAAAACTATAATTTTGTTCGGGTGGCAGGATTTTCTTTTTTTAATGGGCAATACATAAGATAAAGTAGGTGAGATAGTATTTGAAATACATTTTACCTGAACTGAAGCCAAATTTGTAAATTACTTTTCTAGCTGAAAACTAACATCCAATGGCAAGTTAATAAAGGTTATTTAACTTTGAATTATATTGACATATTCCATCAAGAAAATCCTTTGGTCATTATCTTAGGATGCTTTTAATCACAAGTACAGAAACTCAACAAAATACAGGAGAAATTATTGGTTCCTCAAATCAAACCACGGGAAGAACAGTGATGGAGCCAGCCCAATGGAACCAAGGATGCAGAGACCTGACTGTACTTAGGATCCCTTCCATTCTCCTATCCTACTTAGAGCCCAAAAGGAATGCTCTGTGTGTGTGTGTGTGTGTGTGTGTGTGTGTGTGTGTTTCTGGAAGGTGTCCACTGTAGATAAAGAACCCATTCCTTAATCACTGAGACCAGCAATCTGAGTCACAGGGAATCAGGTTTGCTGAGAGACAAGAAAGATATCCCATTCTGACCCTTTTGGCTAGTGTGAAGGGGAACGGAAAAAGTTGCCCCACACTCAGAAAGTTTATTCCCAGAAGTCCTGGGCAGACAAAAGGACTACCTGACACGTATGCTGAATGTTACCAATGGACTAAAGGCAGTTAGTACAGATATTTTAGGTTTCTTCAATATCTCAGCTAATTATTCCAGCTTGATCATCTATCCCAATAACATTATGAACATGATTAGAAACCAGGAATACTCTTGCAATATATCCCCCCATTTTGCTTAGGTTAAATTACTGTCTGAGTAAAACTTACAAAATGAAATTTGTTTGCCTAGACATGTTCCTCCTGTACGAAGATGCCCTGTTGGTCTAATTCTCAGTGCAGTTTCCAGATGTCTACTGTGACCATAGCCTTAGGCACAAATCCTACCATTTCCAACTGCATTCTTTCATCTAGCTCAGTCCTACCGCATACCCTTAGGCCTCCTCTACTAATCCAACAGTCTACTGACAGCAGAAATCTCTAACTTGATCTCCCACCTTTATTCTTTCAGTAATTTTTCCTTAAGAGGCAATGTGAAGTTACAAGAAAACCAAGGCTTTGACACTGAAGACCGACCGCTGTCTTGAAACTAATCTCCTATATTTGATGTGATTTTATCCAAATTCCAATGATTTTCTTAGTTTGATTTCTCTTTGATGTGCTTTTGTGAAAACAACATGGGTAATATATCTAAAGTGCTTTAACAAATATAAATATTGATTATTTCTATTCATGCCATCATTTTTATTATACTACTTTCCTTCCTTGTAAATGGACTGGACTGTCTTCCAATACTCATACATTTGTAAGCGTCAATCTTACTGCTGTTTTCTCCATCCTTAGGGACTTCAAAATCTGGAAGGATTAACAGTTCTAACACACTAAATTCCCCGTTCCTACATTTACAATTTCATGAGTCTTGGACATATTTTTCTCTTCAAGCCCTTTGAATACACTCATATGCTCATCCCTGCACCCGTTTCAAACACTACAGAGAGAATGAAAAAATGATCTAGCAATTCAGTGAACTGAATCTACCCCCTTAGAAAGCTGGTCTTCATTGTGCATTAGGAGCACACAAAGGATCCAGCAGTGAGCATTGTTTACTTAAGATAACAACACCGCCTCTCTTTAGGATTCCTCTCCAGGATCATAAATTGTCTTTGTCAAGGACTTCAGGAACTTAATAACATAAGGATTCTGCCTGCACCTATTGAAGTGTAGCAAACAGCCCATGGCCAAGGGTTCTGGTCTAGGACAGGGGGTGTTTAATGGCCAATGAAATGCTGACATCAGACCCAAAGAAAAGAGGTATGACTAAAAATATTCAGTCTCTTGCTTCCCACCATTATTCCCCCACAGCTTTGTCCTCTGGCATCTTTACCTGCTTGCTGCTTTTCTCCATCCTTCCTTCTAGCCCCTTTGTTTTCGGTTTGCCTCCGCTCTAATTTCTCAGTCTTCACTTGCTTACCCTTTTGTATTTCTACATACAGATCACTGGAGTCAGAGTTGAATACATGGATTTAAACCCCACTTATAAAGACCTATCTCACACACACCTTCTATTATAAGACTTTTTCCCCCTAATTTTCCTCACCCCTCCCCTCCCCGGTTAAGTGAAAATAGTCTTGACCATTCTTTGAATACCTCTAAATACTTTTTGGTGGATAATTGGGGTACTTACCATATTATGCCATTTGTTACAGCCCTGCATACAAATTACTTATTGTTTTGTACAGCTTATCTTGTAAAGTTTATATTTTTGTATTTGGGGTGGCAAAGTATTTTATTAATTTGTAAATTTTAATTGTAACTTTTGCAGTAGGCTACTCTTTATCAATAATTGTAACTTATTTTGTTTAATCATTTAATAAAAATCTTATATAAATTTTGATTCTACTCTCCAGGAACTCTTGGTTTCTAACAGAAACCTTAATAAAGCAGTCAAGCAAAATGCTTACAAATATACATAAATGTGGTGTAGACAAAATCTAAGCTCCTTTACACTGTTTTCTTAGTAGGGCATGCTTTTTTTGGGAAATGCTTCCCAAAGGGCCTGGATTGATGTCATCGGACTGCAGACATCACAAATAAAGTAGCTTTTTGAGGATTAAGCAAAAAGTATTAGCATGTAATTCTAACCCTTTCTTTTGAGATCAATATATCCATGGCTTGTGACATTCTGATTAAGTTCTATTATCTTAAAAGATGATGAAAATAGTTACCCAAACTGGTATTGATATGATTACATTGACACAGCCTTACTATACAAATCAAATATACATTTTTAGATTTTGAGTGTTGCCTAAAAATTATGTACACAGGAGTGTATTGATTCAATCAAGTATAAACCTTGATTAGTAACACAATATCATCATATGTTAAAATGCAGACTGTTTTTCTGTGTTCCCGTTAACTTTCCATCCTCAATTCCACACTCTGTGAACAGTTACTTTACCGATTTTATATTTATATATATATATATATATATCTATATATGTATATATATAGATATATATATATATCTCCCACAAACCACCTTCTTTGTGTACTTATATCTACCTATCAAAAATACATATATTATTTTGTGTATTTTTTGTGTTTGTACACTTGTTTTGTACATACCTTTGAAACTACAGAATTCAGTAGTCTATATGTTCTTGTGAAAATTGCTATTTTTACTAAAACTTACTTATATAACATCCATGCATGTTGATACAATATGGATGTTATTAATCCCTTTTTATACTTGCATCTTATTCTATATGATTTTGCCATGTTTTACCTATCCACTCAACATTTGGTGGACATGGGGGGGGTGAACATATATCACTGTTATAGACAATACTGAGGTGAACATCCACAGCATAGATTTTTTTATGTATTTTGTTTTCTTTGTGAAATTTTATTCAGTTTTTTTTTTTCTTTTTGAACAACTTTTTTATTTGTAAGGGTCATTTTTCCTTATAACACTTCATGCTCCTAAAGGCAAAACATTCAAACAAATTAAACTGTGCAAATGGCAATATACCACTTTATTTTTTCGATTACTAATATGTACCTGATGTTTAAAGAATTTAGCATATGAAAATATAATACATGAGGGGGTAAAAAAACTATATTTATTTTTCATTGAAAATGGTTTGTAAACTTAATAGTCACCTCAAAGAGAACCTGACTGTATCTTTTACCTAGGGAAGATGTGTAAATCTTCAAACATACTTAACTCCCACAACAGTATCTTCAAGATAAAATAATAACACAATAAATTCATATATTTTTTCCAATGAATGAGTTGCAGAATAAAACAGTGAGGTACTACTGAGTCAGTATATCCCAAAGGTAGTTGAATTACACTTGGGAAGTAAGAATTTCTTATAAACTCAAGGTTTGGGGAGTGCTACCAATAAGAAATTAGTGAAGATGAAGATAATAAACATGAGTATGTCTTTAAATCAACTATATAGTTTCACAGCCCCACACACTACTTGTTGTAGGTTACACAAGTATGAGCTACTATGCTATAATTCTGCACTGGGATGAGAGCTCAACTGGAATTAGAAAAGCTGGTTTCCAACCCCACCTGTGTTTCTTACAGATTGCATATATCTAGAAAGATCATTAAATAATTTGAGCCTCTCATTCTTCTCTTTAAAATGGACATAATATTGGGTCATCGGGGAAGTCATGATGTATTTTTCTATATTTTTCAGTGCAAAAATGCATCATGATTTTCCTGACAACCCAATAGTTCCCACCTCACAGGACTGCTCTGAGCATCAAATAATATGTGTGAAAATTTAAAGTGCTATACAAAGAAAGCTATTATTGAAATTGTTATTATCACCACATTCTAAATATACCTAGAGAGTTATGGACTATAATCTACCTCCTAGCCTTGTGGTCTGCTCCCCTATACCTCCCCATGGAGTTGTGAGTTGTCAGTGACTTATTGTCATGTGCCACTTTTGACTGCTTTGACACCACTTCCATTTCCCCTATGCCTTGTTAGAAGCTAAATTCTGTAAGCTTTATTTGCTTTTGGCCTTTTGTTGGGTACCACTAAAACCAATGTTTCCAGGGAGGCCAAGGTTAAAGTCATTCCACTCCCCTAAATGAACTTAACCATGTTAATTGAATCATTTTGGTCCCTTTCATTACATCCCATCCTTTATCTTGGTACCATAAACTCCAACTTTCTTCCCCAAGATATCTAAGGAAAAAAAACAAAGTGACTGACCTGTTAACAGAATAAATGACCATTTGTAACATCATAAAAGGCTACCACTCATTGGCATTTATGAGTCACTATTAATAAAAATTGTTCTTTCTGAACTCTCATGTAGCTGTCTTTGAAGTCAGTAATAATCATTTTAACACAATGCTTCATTCCCTTTCTCCAAAAAGCTCTAAGCACCTGGGAGGCATTATCTAATTAATCCTCATGCACGCAGAGAGGCTCTGGGGGGGTGTTTCGGAAGCCAAACAAAAAAAAATTCTATAAAGTTCACCATGACTATCATTAAAATATTATCTGTTCAAATGTGTGGAAAAGAAACAAAAAAAAATGTTTAGCCACAGGAATTTACTTAAAACAATTTAAATAGCTTGTAAAATAAAATGGATTTCTATTCACAACTATTACATGCTATAAATGTAACCTGTTAAATCAGATTACTTCAAAGGCATTTCCTTGATATTTAAGTCATTTAGACTCATGCACTTCTCTTTCTCCCAACAAAAGGACAAAAGACTAAGTATTTAAAGATCCTAAGCATCTGCAAAATCCCTAAAACCTCTGGCTGATTCAATAGGTACAATTGATTTTACATAGTCCTGGTCCTAACTTTTAGATTTTGCATCATTTGAAATACTCAACTTTTAGAAATACAGGAAAAATGTAAATGCTTTCAAATGAATTATATGTAAGAAATATTAGATTTAATTGGATGAATAGTTCTACCTAAACTAAGGAATGGAGATAGCTGTAAAAATCAATAAATTTAACTTGCCTTGTTTGTGTTGAGGGCAAGGGCACTGTGCTGACCATAATTTAGCTTAGTTAACCACAGCAACTGGGAAAGTTAGATGACAGAACACAAAATGAACTTCATTTGCCAATCTCTTTGTGGGGTAGTTGTCCAAGGAAACCCACTGAGCCCCAAGTCAGACTGAAGAGAACGGGCCAATCCAATCTTTCTCAGTAATGTAACAAATATATTAAGGCTTGGGAAGAGTGATGCAGATAGTGACCCTGCTTATTATACAACTGGAGGATGGACCCAGGATCGTCTCATTAACTTCACTGAATGTAAGAGCATGTATTTTACTTCTTCTGTAGATACCTCAATCCAGTGCTCTGATCAGTTAGACTAAGTGAAATCCCCTTGTTATATGAGGTCTAACAATGAAGTTGGCGAACTTTTTGCAAAAATGTTGCTAACCTTTTTAGATATCAGAAGGATTATTCATTGTGAATTTGTACCAACTGGATAAACAGTTAACCGAGTTTACTATTTGGAAGTGCTGAAAAGCCCACATGAAAAAGTTACATGGCCTGAACTTTTCGCCAACAATTCATGGCTCTCGCATCAGGACAATGCACCAGCTCACATGGCTCTGTCTGAGAGTGAGTTTTCAGCCAGTAAACACATAACTGTATTAGAACACCCTCCCTACTCACTAGATCTGGCCCCCAATGACTTCTTTATCCAAAGATAAAGGAAATCTTGAAAGGAAAACATTTTCATGACATTCAGGACATCAAAGGTAATATGACGACAGCTCCGATGGCCATTGCAGAAAAAGAGTTCCAAAATTGCTTTGAAGGCTGCACTAGGTGCTGGCATCAGTGCATAGCTTCCCAAGAGGAGTACTTTGAAGGTGACCATAGTGATATTCAGCAATGAGGTATGTAGCACTTTTTCCAGGATGAGTTCGCGAACTTAATTGTCTGACCTCATATGTTCCATTAGTAAACTACCACCAAGAATGTCTTCTTTGGCAAGACTCATCACCCTTGATGTTGAATGTATGAATGCTCCACAAAACTATTAACTCCGTGGATTCTAGGATAAGATTTTACTCTTCAGTCCCCAATTAGCACATTGTTTGGCATAGTATTTAATACATTCTGAATGAGGGGTGGATAAAGACTTTGATGCATACATAGATAAAGCAGCTACATTTACTGACTTTGTCTCCAGGTACTCTTTGGAGGCCCAGTGGAACTTTGAAATAGCTGGGAGATATCTGGAATAATCCAACAGGAGGGGTCACAGGGACTTCCAGAGCCTCCCTTATTTTAGGGTATATATTGAGGGATGCTTCCACACATTGTTTCAGTTGAGAGCATATTTTCACAATCATTTAGTATTTGTTATTTAACACCTGCTACATGCAAGAAACTATGCTAGGCCGTGTACAAATAAGCATGTAACTTAAAAAGAGCTACCTATAAAACTCCTTCCTTCTAATTTTAATAATGGGATTTCTATAATTATGAAAACAAAATAATATAGAGAATTGACTCCAAAATTGCCAAGACCACAACAACTTAGAAATCATCACTGACTATAATGAAGTGGGTTTTAAAAACTATATGCTCTTATAAATGGAACTAGAGTCCAAATGATGAGCACAACAAACATATGTTTTCAAACAGATCTTAAAACCTCTCAAGAACATTTGATAAATTTGTACTATACATCATGTTCAATTCATTAAGATTTCCAGCCTTTAAGGATCAATGAGTCCAGAACACAGAACTAATGTGATTGAGAGATACACTTAGGAAAATTACCAGAACAGCATTTAGTAGTTTGTTGTATCTAAAAAACACACAGTGTTTTCTTTGTTTACTCTCCTATTGACTGCTGCACTTTCCAATAATTCTTTATATCAAAAATGAAAATAGCTTTCAATCAACTGATAAACATCTCAGAGACTCAAAAACAGTCCCAAGATTTTAGAGCCCAGAAGGCATTTTTATTCTCTTGCACATTCTCAAAGTACCTGTCAGTCTTATGGAGATGCTGGCATATTTTCCACTACTAGAAGGAAAGACTGATCAGTCAGAAAGGAATGTTTACTGATACTGCCTTAACAGTAGTCAGTTCAGGATGTTCTTCCTGAACTGTTTAAACCATCCTCATTCTTTTTATATCAGTTATATAGAAGCCTGTTTAATTGTGTACACACAAGACAGGCAGTTTATAGAGTTCTGTCTTGTCCCTCTTCTAATTTAGTGTATTCATGGAACCATCCCACTCACCCTAATAGCTCCTTCTAGCAGCTAGACAACGATTCCTTTCGGTGCTATAATTCTAGCCCAGATATATTTCCCTGCCCTGTATAATTCTATCAGAGTAATTGTTCCCAAACATAAATCTGATTATATGTTTTCCCTATTCAAAATCCTACATTAGTTCCCCACTAAAATATTGGAAAGTCCAAACTCCATATCATGTCATACAAAAGCCTTTATTATCTGAGCTCAGAATTTTTTGTGGCATAACTACTGTGCCTACTTTATATCCCCCACTCTAGGTATCACAACTGCTTCAATTTCTATAAATCACGGGCTGCATATGAACTCTATTTTTCTCATGTATTGTCCCCCAATGGCCCTCCCCCAATGTCTTCTCCCACCCCATCTAACTGGAAACCACACACTCATCTTTAAAAGCCACTCCCTCTTCTAAGAGGGTCTCCTCATGATCACATCAAGATAGAATCAGTACCTCAAATAGACATCTTTTTCTTTTATATTTATTTCTTTGTCAAGATACCAGATAACAGAAGAGTTTTCATTCATCTTATATCCTGCTTCAGGGCTCTCCTTTCCAATTCAGTTTCACTTTCCTGCATCTAAGAAGATACATTCTGAACTATACAATTTTCTCCCTCCCCTTCCATACTTTTTTCCACATCCATTCAACACTCCTCACTGAACTTTAAAGTGCCATAAAGTAAAAGGGCTTGAAGACAAAGTTGTAATGGAAGTTGGGTTTCCTAGAA
>NW_017731717.1:1579825-1580956 GCF_001890085.2 Hipposideros armiger
GTGTGTGTGTGTGTGTGTGTGTGTGTACACACTGAAAAATGAAAGTAAAATAGCTCAAATAGTAGTAATCTCTGGGCAATGGAAGTACAGTCTAGAAAATAAATTTTCCTCAAGTCTACAAAAAGAGTGATTCAAGCATCAGGTTTGTTGGTGAGAATAAAAAAAGCAAAAGTAAGAATGTAGTATAGCCCAGAAAGTATTTTGATTCTTACAGTTAGAGTGTGGCTTAATATTCTTTTGAGTATCTTGGGAAACATTTCCCTTCAGAAGCAAGAAGAAAGCACCCACACACAGATGGTGTGGGAGTGCTCCAATAGGGGCAGAAGGGGCAGAAGAGGACACGGAAGCTCCTGAGCCAACTGTGTTAGAATGGCTGATGCTCAGTCCTCCAAATGTATCAAAAACGGTCAAGGCTAAAGGAATATATTTGATAACAATACCCATGGCCATATCACTCTAAAAGTGCTCAAGTTTACCCAAAGCACAAAGTTAAGCTCCACTGGACCTAATTAGTATTTGAGTCACAGTTTGGGGATCCTGAGAACTGGGGGAGGTGTTTTGGGGGTCTACCAAAATAAGAAGCAATTTGCCTTACTAGCCAACCCACTGCTTTCATTACTTATATAGCAATAAGTTAAATATCGCTGGATGCCAAAAAAAATGGACCGATCTAAGGTCTTCACTCTCTCTTTCTCCTTGTTAAATCCAGTGCCAAGAATTAGCTAGCTGGGTATTATACAAACTGCCTCTGCTCTCTGCTTAAAAAGGAACTGGTCATTATCCAAACTATCTTGTGTGCCTTCAAGACTTACTCACTGAGTCTTTAAGGGTTGATGACAAATATCTTGTGTGGGTTTACAGCAGAGCCTCTTAAAACACAGACTGGTAGCCAGTCTCGGTGTAATACTGTGTGGCCCACAACAACTCTCTGACCTCATTAAGATCATGTAGCTTGCTCTTTAACTATACACGTATTTGGTAAATGTTCCCCACTTTCTTCCACTCTATGTTTTACTTTCCTACATTATTGTAGATAACACAAAAAGCAAGCGTAGATTGACTACCAACAATGATTACAATACATGGGATTGGTAGAATATATATATATATATATATATATATATATATATA
>NW_017731717.1:1585390-1588118 GCF_001890085.2 Hipposideros armiger
AGTGTGGCCATGGTCCTGCAGGAAGGAAACTATGTCACCAGGCAAATGCAAAGACCTCCCACCTCACAAACTGGACTTATCTGATGGTTTTCCATGATGGTAGTTAGATTAGTTAGATTGTAAAGGGTTAACCAGGAAGTATCTCATGAGGAAACGGAAGGATACAGGTACTGGCCTTTTGCTCCAAACCTAAGATTGCTCATATGAGCTGTGTCTTGTCTGCATGAATTTTTATAAAGCAGGGATGGCATTTTGAATAGCTTGCTATACCCTCTGTCATCATAATAGATACCACAGAACTACCCTACTCTACCCTTTGACAGCTTTTCAGCAAGTAGTTCAGAAATAGATTGTAGAGCCCGCTCATCACAGGGAGAGACTCGAGAGCTCAAAGCTTGATTAGGTAGCAGAATCTTTTCTCATAGCATTACACCTGTAGGCCAGTGGTCTCCAACATTTAGCATCCATCAGGGCCACCTGGACAACTGATTGAAACTGGGCTTGCTGGGCACCACCTACAGAGTTCGTGATTCAGCAGGTCTGGGATTTTGCATTTTTAACAAGATCTCACATGGTTCTCATGCTGCTACTCCAGAGATCTTATCATGAGAAGCACTGCTACACACAGATTCAGTAACTACCTGACCCATATATTACCTTTACCTCCATTTCTTCTTCCCTCCTTTCGTCTTTCTCTCTTCTCTCTCCCTTTCCATAAAATATTTTTGATTCGGAAGCTGTGTTCATGGTACAAAGTTGAACAAAAAAAAAACCTTCTTAGGACAGTGAAAATATTCTTTATGATACTATAATGATGGAAATACATGATATTATACATTTGTCCAAACCTATAGACTGTACAACACCAAGAGTGAACATTAAGGTAAATTACGGGCTCTGGATGATTATGATATGTCAATGTAGGCTCATTAGTTGTCATCAATGTATGCACCAGTGAGGAATGTTGGTAATGGGGGAGCCTAAGCATGTGAGGAGGGGCAGGGAGGACATGGGAAATCTCTGTACCCTCTCAATTTTGCTGTAAACCTAAAACTAGTCTGAAAAAAAAAACAGTCTTTAAAACAAAAAATACCCCTCTTATATTTGCAGAGCGCTTTTTCTCTACCAAATGTGTAGAAAGAATAAACTAAGCAAGTGTGAAGATCAGTTCTTTATCACTTAATTCACTTTCCTTCTCTGAAATCTACTGTAATAAGAAATGTACAAAGGGCTTATGCAGCATCAAGAAGGGTCAAGTGGTCAAGAGCGTTCCGGGGACTCTGGGCTAAGCAAAGTTAAGTAAGCTTCTTTACTGGAGAATTTTTCAAAGTGTTAAATGAGCTAATGTACATTGTGATTCTCCAAGTACTAGTAGTAACAGTATTTTTTTATGAAACTGGTTTCATTATGGAATCATTTTGTGGTGGAATAAGAGTGTTCTGGGAATATAATTTGTGAAATAGTATCATTTTCCCTAAGAACTCACATAACTGATTGACTAAAACTAGGTAGGATCATTTTTTTTTTTTGTCACTTAAAAAAGAAAGGTGATATTTGTGTATCAGGGTGCTGCATATATGTGTAAAAAAGATTGATTAGTTTTTTAAGCTAACAACTCACTCCAATAGATTTAAGCCCATGATTGAAATGAGGCTTTACTAGGCATAATATTGAATCCAAATTCCTGAAAACCTGCACAAACAAAATTGTAAAATACATTGTTCTTTTCTCTCTCTTGAACTGAGTAGTTATTATCAGAATGCTTGCCAGTTAATTAATTTATTTTGTACTTACTAGCTAAACCAGAGACTTACAAAGGGCTTACAAGTTTCCATTTTCAGGCAGTAACAATTCTTAAATAAAATTTGTGAATTTCATAACAATTTAAATCATACGTGCCTCTCTAATATTATATCAAAAGATTATTAAGCTATTAGGTTAAACATTGGTTATTTACTGAGAGGGTCAGAGATTGATAAGGACTGCTGTTAGTAACCTTTGAAAACCATAATATATCAATTTCAAATTACATAACATGGTTTAAATGTCATTTATACATTGAAATAAGCTGAAACACATAATCATCTCCATGAATCACCACTTAGCCTCATTTCTAATCTTCTAAGGCAGACAAAGGTTACTAGCCTACAGTCCTTGTTTTCTATTTGATGAGCATTAAGTGCTTAATTTTGAGGATTTCACAAATCTCTTATGCAAGGTCAGACAAAAACTGTTTTCCAAGCAAGAAAATAAAAACTGTGTATTTATAACCACATATGTAAAGATTTCCTCTCCTCATGAATGTGTTTAATATTAACTAAAAGTGTAAATTTAAGTTGTTCTTATATTTCCATATGGCACTACAAAAGTTCCACAAAGCCTTTCCCTTTTTCCATGCCAAGGGGGCATACATTATTTCATTCACTCACTCATCCATTCAGCCAGTGTTTATTCAGCTACAATAAAATGTAAGAGATGATATAGACTAAAGAACAACAAAAATGAATCAGAAACACACCCTAGACTATAACCCCATGTATAAGACACAAGCTTTTTTGAAAAATTTGGGGTCTAAAAACTGGGTGAGTCTTATACAGTGGTTGTAGATTTTTTTTTTACTTGCATTTCCCATTTTTTTTGTGCTTGTTTTTGCACTCATACAACCACTGTATAAGACACACCCAGTTTTTAGACTCCAAATTTTTCCAAAAATGGGTGCATCTTATAC
>NW_017731717.1:1590168-1595009 GCF_001890085.2 Hipposideros armiger
AGAAGCTTTTTGGTTTGATGTAGTCCTACTTATTTTTTATTTTGTTGCCTGTACTTTAGGTGTCATACCTAAAAATAAAATATTTTCAAGACCCATGTCAAGGAACTTTATTCCTATGTTTACTTCTAGGAGTTTTATGGTTTCAGGCCATACATTTAACTCTTTCATACATTCTCATGCATTTTTATGAGTGTGCAAGACATACCGTAGGTCTAGTTTCATTCTTTTACATGTGAATATTCAATTATCCCAGCACCATTTATTGAAGAGACTGTCTTATCTATTGAGTATTCTTCACTCCCTTGTCAAATATCAGTTGACCATATATGCTTGGGTTTATTTCTGGGCTTTCCGTGCTGATCCTTTGGTCTATTTGTCTGTTTCTATGCCAGTACTATACTGTTTTGATGACTACAGAGCATTATAGTATAATCTAAAATCAGTAAGTGTGATGCCACCTTCTTTGTTCTTCTTTCTCAGGATTTCTGTGGCTATTTGGGGTCTTTTGTGGTTCCATATAAATTTTAGGAGTGTTTTTTCTACTTCTGAAAAAATGCCATTGGAAGTTTGATAGGAATTTCATTGAATCTATAAATGGCTTTTGGAAATATTGACATTTTAACAATAGCAATTCTTCAATTCCATGAACACAGGGTACCTTTCCATTTATTTATATCTTCTATTTCTTTCATCAGTATCTTATAATTTTCAGAGTCGAGATTTTCACCTGCTTAAATTTAAATTTATTCCTATGTATTTTATGGTTTTTGATGCTACTATAAATTGAATCAATTTCTTTATTTCTTTTGCAGAAAATGTGCTGTTAGTGTATATAAACATTATTGATTTTTGTATGTTTGTGGATTTTCTTCCCACCATGAGTGAATATTGAAACCAATTTAAATACCCCAGGTTATATGAGGAGTAAGGTGAGGAAATATGAGTGAATTGGGCTTATATTTTCTAATTAATGCAGTGAGGTTTTGGAGCCCTAGCTGGGTAAAGACAAGCCACCCATTAATGTGGTTTTATTGACATATGCTCTAGAGCTTTAGGAACCAGATGCCCCATCAGGAGAGGTACAATATTAAGACCTCTGCCAAGTAGCATCCTTGTAAGTTTCTCTGAACACGCTTCTTTCTATTCTGGCTTCAAACACTGTGGCCAACAACCAAGTGAGCAGTGACTCCTGTGTTATTTGGCACATAAGCAAGAAAGGGCACAAGAATAAATTGGGGGACAAGTGAAGTGCCCTTCAGTTTCACTGAACAAACACACTGGCCCACTATCATTAAGCCTCAATTTAAATCCAAGCCTTCCTTTCTAGAAGTCAGTCCAGTGTNTTTTTTGTGCTTGTTTTTGCACTCATACAACCACTGTATAAGACACACCCAGTTTTTAGACTCCAAATTTTTCCAAAAATGGGTGCATCTTATACATGGGGAAATACGGTATATTATATATTATATATCCAAGCAGGACGTTTTGACTTATAAAGAAATACCTATATATAAAGCTGAATGGTAACCTAAAAGAGCTTCATTAATGAAGACACAGCTTTTTGATGAGCCCACAAAATGAACTCAGCTGGGTAATTCCATGCACGAAGGCAAACCTTCCACTCTTCCAGAAAAGTCAGAAAAACTAGTCTAAGTTGCTTGAGATTATCAAGTGGGGCAAAGGGTGAAAGGCTTACTTCTTTTCTTTACAGTGTTTATGTGCACTCAACTTCAGTTCTACCCTTTAAAAAGTTTTCTTCTGATATTGTTTCCCTTTGAAGGTAAGAGAATGCCACCCTTAACATCTTTCAATGATAATTTGAGAAGGTTGCAGAAAATACAGATAACTGATCAGCACTGAGGAGAAAGGTTAGTGTTCAGCCAAAGCTATTGACCTGCAAAGCAGGAGGTCAAAAATGTCAATTTATATGCTATCTGGGCGAATCACCTTGTTAAATGCACAGAGAATGAAGAAAGAGCACCAAAGGTCCTGGGGCCCCAGCAGTGTGTGTGGAATCAGCTGATGTGCACTGGATACAGTAGTGGGATGAATGGGTCTAGTTCTTAGAGGGAAATTTGGGTCTGCAGGACTGATCACCTACAGTTCCCATAATCAAAGAAACACCCATATCCAATTGGCAGCCATTGCTGAGGAGAGAACTACTTTAAAAGGCAGGTCCTGATGGTTCAAAGGTGAACTGGTCACTTTCTGAGATGGAAGAGCAATGAAGGATTAGTCCAGAATAGTCTTGACCCAAGACATGTAGAAACCGTTTCTACAGTTTTTATATTTGGGGAATTTTACTACACTCTTGCAGAAGCTGTAGAACTTTGCTATGGTTGAAAATTATTACTTTTGCTCTGGCGCTAAAACTAATTTCATCATAAGTGGTGGCTCCTTAAAATACCAGGACCATCTTGTAAAAGCCTGCTATGTAATTATGAGGAGTTTGCAACCCTGCTGGTTAATGCAGTTATAAAGTATTAAAAAAAAAAAAAAAGCAGAACCTGAATGTTTTACAAGGAGCCCTAGATACATTGCCTCCTTCCGCTGTGATGTAAGATACCAAGGTTGAAAAATATTAAGTAATTTGCTAAAGGTCACAGATAGCAGATAAAGGACTGAAAGCAGGGTCCTGACTGCCAACCCAAGTTTCTTTCCACCATGCCCTGTGGCAGCTCACTAGAGTTATACATCTAGAATACTTGTCCAGATAAAAATGAGCAGAAACTAGTTATACTCCCTGCTTTTTGCTGTAACTATAGGCTGCCCTGTTTTCCTTTCACCTGGGAAGTCAGTGTTTAATGATAGGTATCATCCATGGTTGTGTAGCACCCCAAATGTACTGTCTTCAAGAAAAGAACATCTTTCTCCATAGCCAGTGACCAAAACGATGCCCTATATATTCTAGATACTCCAAATTCATTTGTCTGAGAGTTGAACATTCAAAGAATATAAGACAATCTGCTAAAAATTTTCTTTAAACTCCGAAATATTTAACAATCTAACAACAAGTGATCTCAGCTACCATTTGGCTGTTTCGTCTGACAAGTGTTTTACTAGCAAGTTCTGTTCTATGCTCATGTGCTGTTTCAAGAGGTAGTGTAAACATTCTCAAAATGGATCTTAACTGCCAAACATCTACAGGACACTTTGATGACTGTGTGTTTATAAGGAAAATTTGATTTTTTTAAAACCTTTTTAAAAGAGCTTTGGTATGTGTAGAAAAATATTTTAGATTAGTCTCTGTCATATAGAGTACACCTAAGATGGTGGACATCTGGGAAGTTTCTAAATTAGCATTCCTTCAATAAATATCCTTTTGTTATTTGCCTGATATTCTATTTTGAGTTAACTTCAGTTCTTGGCATTTTCCATTCATCCAGAGCATGAGAAATACTCAAGAAAAGGCTAATTTGCATGGATATGATTGTAAAATCTTTTTCAAAATTTAGTTTTTCTAGCTTCTACTTGGACACTTTCAGTTCAACTTAAAAATATATTCTGATTCTCAATAGTGTTTTTAAAGTTTAAAAATTCAGAAAATTGAGCATACAGTTTATTCCTGTTAACTAGTTGTACACATCATGCAAAAGATTTCTGTGAGCTAGAACTGCCAAATTCAGCTGCCTGTGGGTTTCCCGGTCTCAGAATTAGGGCAAAGGCCATAAAGGCACCACAAAATTTGCAGCAATGGACGGGTAGTAAATGTACTCTTCAGAGAGAGCTCTGTGGATATTTTATTTTTTTATTCCAACAATATTTATTAACTACTTTATTCCTTTCTCTTCTATTTTAAATACTGTTTTTATCATGCATTAAATTCTGATATGTGTTGATATATTTTGTGAATTTCCATCTCTTTTCATTCATCTGTGTTTCAGCCCCTGTACCAATACTGCACAATTTTAAATAGTAAAGTTTGATATTAGATACAACAAATCAATAATTCCTTATTTAACGAAATTATCTGAGCAAATTCTGCCATTTCCTCAGGTGGTCTTTTTCTTCTTCAAAACTCATTATTGATTTATTTTTTTTCTTCCAGTTTCACTGAGAAATAATTGCCACATATCACTGTATAAGTTTAAGGTATACAGCATGATGATTTGATTTACATATATTATGAAATGATTATCAAAACAGGTTCACCTATCTACCTTCCCATATAAATACAATAAAGAGAAAAAAGAAAAAGGATAAAAAAAATTTCCTTGTAATATAAACTCTTAGATTTACTCTTTTAACAACTTTCCTATATATCTTACATTCATGTTGGCTATAATCATCATGTTGTACATTACATCCCTGGTACTTATTTATCTTATAAATGGAAGTTTGTACCTTTTGACCACCTTCCTCCAATTTCCCCTCCCCTCAACCTCTACCTCTGGTAAGCGTTAAGTCCAGTCTCTTTTACTTATGTTTGTTTGTTTGGTTGGCTTAGATTCAATATATAAGTGAGATCATATAGTATTTGTCTTTCTCTGTCTTATTTCACTTAGAATAATGCCTTCAAGTTCCATACATGTTGTCACAAATAGCAGGATTTTTTTTTAGAGTGTGACTGTGTGTGTGTGTGTGTGTGTGTGTGTGTGTGTGTGACAATTTCTTAACCATTCAACTGCTGAAGGACACTTAGCTTGCTTCCATATCTTGGCTATGAAAAATAATGCTGCTATGAACACAGAGGTGCAGATATCTTTTCAAGTCAGTGTTTTCATTTCCTTTGGATATATTCCCAGAAGTGGAATTGCTGGATCATATGGTAGTTCTATTTTTAATTGTTTGAGGATCCTCCATATGTTTTCCATAGTGTCTGTACCAATTTACAATCCCAA
>NW_017731717.1:1597041-1597903 GCF_001890085.2 Hipposideros armiger
ATCAAAACCAGTTCCTTCAATTATCACTGTAGGATTCCCAAACATCATTCAGATGGCAAAAACAAAGGAATCCATTAATTCATTCTAGTTTATTTAAAATGGACAAGTAACAAGAATATATTTGTCTCAGTTTGTCCAAGTAAGGAAAGGCACAGACACCTTATTAATTTTTGCAAATAATTCAACCAACTGGAAAAAAAACTATTTTTAGAAATTAGACATTAGGAGAATCATATCAATAAATACCTATTGAGTAAATTAAAAATCAACTTGGTTTTATTAAATAATTTTTGAAAACATTATGTTTCAAAGACTTCATCTTTACCCCATTTGAAAGATCGTGAAAGTGAGCACATTCATAAATTATTTTCTCTCTCTTTTCATTCATGCTGTGCATAGATCTGAGAGACAACATTTCTTACTTATTAATAGTGACACAAATGTTATTTTTATTGTTCAATATAAATATTTTATATCAAACAGCAAAATGAACAAACTGAAGTCATAAGTATAGGGATTTTCAATCTCTGAATTATATTAAAACCTTACTTCATTTTAGTTGGCATGAGACTAATCTATTTGAAATAATGTTTGCATTTCAAAACAGGGAAGCAGTGCTAAAATGTTAAGTAACAAACCCAAAAGAATGTCAATAGGATAAAATTAACAAAACGTAAGTATTTGCACTTGGTTTGAACAAACTAAACTGGCTTAAAGTTTTTAGGATTCCTATTTATCCTACCCAGTTTAAAAGGCAGAAGTTTCCTTTATTTCAATTTCTATTCCCATTAAGACAGCAATGTCCTCATAACAGTATGAGTTAATATGCAAAAAATTATCCTTAAAAGCATAAGCCATTCAG
>NW_017731717.1:1604757-1605407 GCF_001890085.2 Hipposideros armiger
ACAGCAATCAGACAAGAAAATGAAAAAGAAGGCATCAAAATTGAAAAGGAGGAAGTAAATTATCATTATATGCAGGTGATATGGTACTATGTATAGAGAATCTCCTATTTACTTTTGACAGTACAAAGTTTAAGTGTCCTGGTCTGTTTCAGGTGGAAGTTGGAGTCTATAATGATCGACGACCAAATAAATCGAAGTGTCTCATATCAGCTGAATAGTGAGCGCTCTCACTAAATTACCCCCATATTTCAGCCTCACCTAAATGAATATAAAATTTGTTGTCAGCCTGGTTGATTTCAAGATCATAAAGACAAAGGATCTCTTAAACCTCATTCTCCCTGTCCTCAATTCATGCAAGCAAATGATTCTTGTCCCATCAGGAGACACACTCATCCAACACTCAGACCTCACCAAAGAACTCAAGGAAATCATATGAACCTGACTTTACAAAATAGCTCTGCTCTAAAATATATCCATTTGATCTTGATGTCCTTTCTAGCTGCTGCCCAATCATGGACCTTTCATATACTGTCACGCTCATGGATTACAGGGTTCATGCTAGGTGCTTCACTTTCTTATACTACCATTCTGTTTTCAGACCTAAAAAGTTGACTTTTGCTCCCATCACTCTACAGAAATTTACCCATTTT
>NW_017731717.1:1607008-1617202 GCF_001890085.2 Hipposideros armiger
TAGAACACAGTGCAATAGTTATACTTTTTACCCCTCAAAGTGACAACCCCTCTCCCCCAATCTGCTGCCCCACTCCCCCCACCAATATCACACATATCTATTACAATTCCATTTACTCCACTCCCACACTATACTCCACTTCCCGTGACTATATATATATTCAATTATAGTTGACAAACAATATTTTACAACATCAGCTTCAGGTGTACAGTGCAGTGATCAAGTCTCTACCCCATCCATTAAGTGTTCTCCCTAACAAGACATGTGACCATCTGACACCCTACAAAATATTTACAACATTATTATATTCCCTGAACTGTCTTTCATATCCCTGTGGCAAAATTGCAGTTACCAATTTATGCTGTCTAATCCCTTCCCCTTCTCCCTCATCCCCACCCCCCTCCCATCTAGCAACCATCAGTTTTTCCTCTATATTTCTGAGACTATTTCTGGTTACTTTGCTCATTCATTCAATTCTTCAGATTCCACATATAAATCAGATCATATGGTATTTATCTTTCTCAGACTGACTATTTCACTTAACATAATGTTCTCCAGATCCATCCTAATCGTTGCAAATGGTAAGATTTCATTCTTCTTAATAGCTGAGTAATACTCCATTGTATAAATGTACCACAGTTTCTTAATCCAGGCATCTACCGATGGGCATTTCAGTTGTTTCCAAGTCTTGGCTATTGTAAATAGCACTGCAATAAACATATGGTTACATATATTTTTTCAAATTAGCATCTTGGGTTTCTCTGGATAGATACCCAAGAGTGGATTTGCTGGGTCATAAGGTAGTTCCATTTCCAGTTTTTTGAGATACCTCCATACCGATTTCTGTAATGGCTGCACCAATCTGCAGTCCCACCAACAGTACACCAGGGTTCCCTTTTCTCCACAACCTTGCCAGCACTTGTTGTTTGTTGATTTATTGATGATAGCCATTCTGACCAGAGTGAGGTGGTATTTCATTGTGGGTTTTATTTGCATTTCTCTAATGATTAGTGAGGTTGAACATTTTTTCATATGCCTGTTGGCCATCTGTATATCCTCTTTAGAGAAATGTCTCTTCATGTCCTCTGCCCATTTTTTAATTAGGTTGTTTGTTTTTCTGGTGTTGAGTTGAATAAGTGTTTTATAATTTTTGAATATTAACCCCTTATCAGATATATCATTGGTAAATATCTTGTTCCATTCAGTAAGCTGCCTTTTTGTTTTACTGATGGTTTCCTTTTCTGTGAAAAAACTGTTAAGTTTGATGTAATTCTATATGTTTATTTTTTCTTTTATTTCCCTTGCCCGAGAGGCTATATAAGTAAAAATATTACTGAGGGCAATGACTGCAAATTTACTCCCTATGTTTTGTTCTAGGAATTTTATGGTTTCGNGGTTGGGGGTCACCACAACATGAGGAACTGTATTAAGAGGTCGCAGCATTAGGAAGGTTGAGAACCGCTGGTCTAGACCCACTAGAATTGGAACTCAGTTTTTCTTCTATCCACCCAGTTAAAGGGTAAGATCATAAAAATGACTAGATTTCACATGTGCTCAATTAACTTTCAAAGAAATCTCATGCATACCTAGATGATGTAATTAAAGGCAGTAATATGGAAGGGAGAGGAGGTAGGGGAGAATTCCTGAATAAATTTCCCAGCAAAGCCATACAAAATATATGCCAATACAGCAAATCCATAAAGCAAAAAATTTTAAAAATGTGTTTTCTGTTAATATAAACCATCATGTAATTCAAAATTACATAAAAAATATAAGGTAAAAGTGTACAAAAATTGGCTTTGTTTCTGGGTCAATTTCAGAAGAGAACATTTCTGATGATTTGAGAGGATACTATTCACAGCATATAATATTGAAATATTCAGAGATGTAATATGAGAAATATGTTACACAAATTGAAACATAATATAGGTAATAATTCTGACAAGTCTTTAAGCTTATGAGAAGACTATTTTTTTTTAATCCTCAGGACTGTATATTCAGGACTTTCAATTATATCCAGAACATAGTAGGTACTCTACAAGTATTAGCAGAAAGAATACTCTATGTTCATTATTTCATTTAATGGTCAACATAAGATAAATGCCCTCATATTGTCTTCTACCCTCATTCAAGTTAAATATTGTCACTTACATAACAGTATAAATTATGCCAAGTCTTTTCCTGAAATCTGTAGAAGTTGGGGCAGCAAACTCATATTTTATGTTACTTCTACTCTAGCCTATTCTGAAGATATAAACACTAAAGTTCGAACACCAGAAAGTGTCCCTGTCACCAATTTTGGATAACTTACATAGGGAAGAATAATGCTTAGAGAATGGATCCAATAAGAAAGTCTCAAAACTCTGTTCTAATATTTATATGCAAAGGGCATTGATCAATGATATGATATCCATTAATTTGGGGTGGAAGAATATTATGCCTTCATGAAGAATGAATGACCCATTCACATTGGCTTTTGGAAATACAAAGAACAAGCACAGACAGCACAGGGACAGCTGTGCACGTCACAGGATCTCAGGGGAAAAAAGTAATCTCTGTTTTCTGCTACCTTCTCTGTTCAAATATTATGAAGAGGAATAGCGAGATCACCAAAAGAGATGATGTTATTTCAGATGGAAGTGAACAGCAGTGCTAAAAAGAATGAATGAATAAGCAATAAGATGCCTATCTTCTACAACACCTAAACTATTCAAGCTCACTAAAAATTAAAAAAATAGCCCCTAATAAGTTATATTTTAATAGCTTCCACTGAACACTGTTTTTCATCAGAATGAGTTTCTAGGTATAACAACTTTAATATTAAAACCATAAAGTATGTTTAGTTGTAATGGAAAAAATGGTTATCTCTAACCAGGGGTAGGGGGTAATTGATATTTCGCTGTGATCATGCCAAGAATTTTTTAGTTTCAGATAATATTAAAGCATTCACTTATCTACGTGCAGATGACAAAACAAGCAGATTTCCATGCCTGAAATGCACATTTCCCTCTAAATAGACACCCTATATTGAAATTGATCTAAAATATTTATCCTTCCTGTAAGATTACCCATGATATTTACTACGTTTTTGCTAAGATACTCTTTATTTCCCCCTACAAAAATGATGANCTGCAGGGAAGGGAGCGCATTCTAGTTTGAAAGTACCAGCTACAGGCTTGTCAATTCTAACCTGACTAGTGTTTTCTCGGGAATACTGAGCTGCAAGATAAGAACGGAGCTTTGATAATCCAAATGCACTTTGATAGAACATCAATTGAATTTAGCAACGAAGAGCAACATTTTTAAGGTTCTAAATTTTAGCTGGAGGCAGAGGGAATACCAGAAGGAAAAGAAATGAAAGCTGCTCACCACTTCAAAAGCTAATCTTTGTAATGTTTTCATTAGCAGTTTAAAAAACCACATATACACTTTTGAAGCAGAAAAGAAATGATTCTGACACCAGATTGCTATGGGGTGTAGTTTAACTTCCCAGTCTTTACAAAATAGGCAAGGTCAGGAATTCTTTTACTGCTGTTGGGCTTATAAAACATTCTATTTGTAAAGAAACCAAAATAGATATATAAGAGAGAGATTAGCTGATGAACCCGTTCATTTAGTTCCCTCAATAAAAGATACATATCTGTTACATTCAGAATGAAGAAGGAGATGAAAAAGTTTCTTCTTTCTAAAGAAACTATTCCCTTAGGCTTGGTGTAAAGGCACCATTTTCTTTTTTAAATAAACACAGTATAAAAATATTTGGACTATAAAGAAGCTGCACTGGGAATGACAAGTAAGCAGATCTACAGTATCCTTCTTCAGTGAGGGGGAAAGGGAAGAAAACTAGCGAAACTGCGTTACTTTCAGTTACAGGAAAAACGTGTGTGCATCAAACCAAAATGCATGCCTCAAAGGCCAAACACATTTGTAAACAGTAAAATAGGTAAAATCAAGATCATGTCCCCAACATCAATGAAAAGATTTCCAACCTGAAGATGTGGCCTTGAGAAAAGTCCTGCCTGCCAGATACAATGTGAGTTCCATGGCTATCAGATCAATGATATTATGAATATAACATGTGGCTGAGGTAGAATAGATAATTCCTAATGACACAGTAGACACATGATATCAATCTTAAGGAAGAGACAATATCCATTATTTATTCTTTTAATGCCTAGTAATTCTAAGCTGTTTTTAGTTATCACAATGCCAAGCTTTTCAGAATGCATGTCTAGCATCCTTGAGATTGTCCCTCCAGCATTGTTATCAAGTACCCCTGATTGACAAGTAACTTTGGGATACGTGGCCTTCCCTTTCTGCTATCACAAGGGAACCTCACAGATTATTTCTGACTCACAAGCAGTACCAAAATACAGTGACAGTGTCTTGAATTTCCTGTGCACGATATTACATGAAAGTGTAATACTATCACTTAAAAACGGCAGGGTTTGAATGGTGGTGAAAGGGAAATGAGGCGTTTTTCGCCGACACAGTATGATTTAATCAGATAGTTGGGGAATGATTACAAAAAAATTGTTAGTAATTATTAAGCACTTTTTGTGTATCAGCCACTACTATTTAGACCAAATCATAGACAAAACAAAGGGACATAAAGATGAAGTAACTTTGACCGAATCACATAGAAGGTGACGTAACTGGGAAAGAGCAGCATATATCTGAAGAAATAAGGCACCACGGGAAATTAGGAGATTAACTGGGGGTGATTTGGAGGGGAGTGAATGCAGGGTCCTAAATATCAGGATAAGATGAAGATAATACTTTTATTCTATAAGTATTAAAGAGATATTAAAGGAGATTTGCTTAAGCAACCTGAGGAAAAAAGCATTCAAGACAAAATCACTATATCCACAAAATATGCTATAATTTAAAATCAAGGCTTTCTTAGCTCACGTGCAATGCTCTCATAACCATAATTTAAACCATTAACTAATTATGGTTTGATTATTGGTTTTCTTTTGGAAAGATCAAACCGTGATTTATGAACAATAATATGTCAGCCCTTTTCCACTTCAGATTTTATTAGTCTCTTGTAGAAGAGGTCCAATTTCTTTATTTTCTTAAATTTCTGTAGCTTTGAGTCATTATAAATATTTATGATAAAGCATTAATAGATTCCCATATTTGTGTATTTGTGGTTACTACTGGGGGTTCAATCAAGCTGTCAGGAAGTCAGCTTTTCTAAGAGAAAATACATTGAATATAAACTCTCCAAGTCCTGTTTCTAAACAGCAGTGATTAGAAAAAGGATCATGAAAATGTGGCTTTAACACAAACTCTCAAACAACTACTACTAAAACTTAATCACTGCATGATAATGTGTCAGTAACACCGTTATTAAAAATGAATAAATAGCATATGCTGTTAGTTAGCAAAACACAAATTTCAAACTTTAGTTGTGAAAAAATATTTTCCTGTTGGATTATAAGCATAATACTCTACATCCAGAGAAATATTTTTATTCCTACTACATCAACAGAGAGGTATACATAATTAAACTAGAAAATATGTTTCTCTCCATTAATGTTACTTTTAGAAATTCCAGATCAGCCATTAGACAATCCAAAGTAGTGATGCTAAAACCATTTTGCAAGAAGACCACACATTCGGTTGCATTATTCCTGTTTCCCTGACAACCTACCAGCATTCATGACCCAATCAAATTCCCAACAGTGTTATAAAACAGGCTTTAAGGGCTTTCTTTCTTTTGATGGGATGTTCTCTTAGTGAGACTGGAAATCACCCATCAACAATCTGTTCATCAACTTTCCTTTCACTGTCCCAAATGTGATTTAACCTTTGTTAACCAATTCTCAGATTATTTTACACTGGATGCTAGTTAGCAAGTACGTTTGATAACCATGACACAATTGATGCCAAAGGACTGTGAATAAGCAGCCGCCTAAAGTAATGGTTGGCTTTCTTCCACCTCCTTGTATATCACTAGTTCATTTTCAATAATATTTTTAAGTGTTACAGCTAATACAAGAAGGGCAAAATCATCTCTACTGAGATATGTTCTAACAGGTATTTAAAAACTTAACAGGCTTTTACATAACTATCCAAGTTATTTTAAGTCATGAATGCAACACACTTAACTCTGTATAATCAAGCGCTAATCTTCGTACTTTTTCAAGTCCCTGAGAACCAGACGACATACTACTCCTGCATGCTTGTTAATGGCTTAGGCATCAAGTGATTTTCGATGATTTGTTCAACTTTTTGTATTGTGAACACTTGCCTCTCTGCTCTCCACATTTTTGCTAAAAGAAAGAGAAACACACGTGCTTCCCTTTGGCAGAGCATTTTGTATTGACGAGTGTCTATCACGCCAGCAACAGGCAAAATGGTTCAGTTTACAAAAACACGTAGGCTGGGTGTTGTTAATCAATGACATTGTATTGATTTTTTTTTCCCTAGAGAACAAACCAACACATAAAGTATTATATACAAAAATAGAGCACTAGGCAAAAAGACATTACCTGAAAGGATATGTTATTGCACTATTGCTATTCAACCTTCATTGGTTTAAAGCCATAATGATAGAATGAAGGAATAGCTAAAGAGAAAAACAAAAAAAATCTTGCCTTTCAATGTTCTGCTTTTTAAAATTGTTATTATTTTTTAATTGGGAAAAATCAAATGATGTTAAAAGCGTTGTGATTCCACTATTACATTGACGTGGCAATCCTGATCATTTTTTAATAGCTTTGTGGTCTCTGCCCTTGAATTGAACAGTGCCTTTCCCTCTAGGTTTTTGATAAATGTCCCAATACAAATGAGTTATTTATCTACCTACCTACTTAATTTAATCAAATAGTAAAAATAACAACAAGAAAACGACCTGAAAGGTATATAAAAAGATATTTTCATTAGATGAAGTTCTAAAACTCCACAGACAGGTAATCATTGGTTTCTCCCTAAAGACTTTTAAAAAGATGGGCTCAACACTCTAGAGATAGATCAGTGAAGACTATAGCAGAAAGATTACTTCCTGGCTATCTCCTGTCATTCTGAAACACAAATATTAGGATAGTAACATTGGCCATCTAGAATCCTAAATATTTGGCATTATATTTGTGTTTTATCGGTCTTAGATACTTTCTTTAAACCCACCAACCCTGACCCACACCTACATTTCAGCTTCACTGTCTATATTTGCTTTCTTTCAGAAAATGATTTAAAAAGTGCTGTTTATTTTCATTCAGGCCCTCTGCCGACTCTGTCACCACACACACTAGAGAACCTGGTTGGTTTCGCTTGAGAAGTAAGAGCTACCCAACTAGAAATAGCACAAGAATCAATGGTGTGGTTAACAGTCATTAGAAGGGAGCAGGTAGCTGTTCCCCAGTTTAGGTACTCGTAGTGCTGACCTCCAGTTTGGTTTCGTTGAACAGATTTATTGAGCACTTAATTTATTCCAGGCACTAAGCTGGGATCTGAGGGTATAAAAACACATAAGAGTAATGTCATGCCCTCCAGAAGAGTTCTATATAATGTGTATGAAGTCGTCTGCCTCCAAAAGCAAGTAGTTTTACAGCTAATATAGCGTTATATCTTAATTGATATCTCATCTTAAGTGAGATTAGTTTCTAAAGAAAGTATATTTGGTACATGGAGACAAACTCGTCCTTGTAAGTTCCTTAAGTAATCTATGAAACCCAGGATACGACATCTTAGACACTGTTACTGTCCTCATGCTTTTGCATTAAACGTTGTGAAAGCTGCTGAGTAAGACTCAAGGAAGGATCAAAATCAATCGATTCGTGGAAATGACTGGATAGTTAACATTTTCGGCTAATTATTAAATGATTAAGTGAATGGGGAGATCGTGGAGGATTTTAAAGAACCCCTGCTTGCCTGCATGTTTACTCAATTGCATTTTTACATAACTTCACTTCTTCAAACAAAGGTTGATTTTGTTTGTTCAATGAGATTTAAAACATGATAATATATTTAAAAGCATTGAACTTAATAGCACACAGTAGTACCAATAAGTGTTTGCTAGATTTAATCTAAATTTTTATCAGATCTGCATTTGAAAAAACAGAGAAAAAATGGCCATGTGCATCTTTGTCTTTCCAAGCCGGTGTTACTGTGGCCCCACTTAATAACTATCACTCTTAGGATCCTGAACACTGGATGTTATAGGTCAAGTCCTATGTCATTCCTCAATGGGAGTCAGATTCTGAAATTGGCACATTAAGTTAAAGGTGAGTTTTTTGCAACCCACTGAATGCAAAAAAAAAAATTGCTGGGCAGGTTTAGACAAGAGAATTTTAGGCTAGATTGAGAACTCGTGAAGGTTTTATAGAGTGGGTAAGTCATTTATAGAATCCTAAAGCATATGTGAGTTAGACTGGCAAAGAAAGAAGAAAAGGTTTTCTACATAGTGCTGAATAAAGACACAAAGTCATGAAAAGCCATGGTTCATGCAAAGAACAACACTACATCTCCCAGTGCCCTTACAGACTAAGATCTAAAGGTGTAGTTAAGAATCGGTTTATGAAGGGATATATGTTCTAGGTTAACAAGATCAGCCTTTATTTTATAGGTATTAGGGAGGCATTTAAAGGTTTTCATTAGGTGAATGGCATGGTTGGATTTTCATTTAAGATACATGTATTTTTCATTATCTGCAGTAAAGGGCATAAAATAAGAAGTTATTTTTCTTTAGCTGCAGTAGAATAAGAAGAGGTTAATTAGGAGGTGATAAACCTCGACTTAGGGCAGTGGTTACAAGAAATGGACAGGGTGAACAGAATTAGAAACTATCTAGAGCTCATCGGAAACTAGACAGTTGACTGAGTTGAGGCAATGCAGTTGTGTGTAAGAGTGATGGCGAACGCCTGTACCCTGCACAGCTGGCTGGGCTGAATGATGACGGCATCCTCTGAAAGGAGGCTGCAGAAGGTGCAAATGCTACCAAGAGTTGCCTGTGGGTTATCTGAGGCAATATGGCCACCACGAATTTTGATGTAACTGGACTAAACAAATATCAAACAAGAGGCTAAGGGCGGGAATATAGACTCACGTATCTTTCAAACTGTGAGTAAAATATTTAAAACCCTAGAGAGACTGACAGAAAACATGTGCAGAATGACATGCTAGAGTGTCAAGCGCCTCCCGGGTGGGCAGCGGGGACTGTTAAGGAGTGGACAGCTTATGAGTCCACTCATGACAGCTTATGAGGTGTCAGAAGACACGAAGAGAAACACAAGAGACAGCAGGAGGGAGGTAAGGAAAAGTCTGAAGGATAAACGCAGCAGCGGGATGGTAACAGTTGAATGGCAAATACAGTCTCAGGATGACCTGAGACTTGCCAACACAGTTTCAATGGAGCAGTGGGCAGAGAAGGTAGCCAACAGTGGGCGGAGCAGTGAATGTGAAGTTAGGAAGCTAGGACAGCAAGTGTAGACACTTTCAAAAAGTTTAGCTAAGGAAAGGAGAGAATAAGGAACAGTAACTACAGTGCAAGGTAGGGTCAGGGTTTGGTTTTGTTTGAGGATAGAAAAGTTTAACATATTTACAGAAAGGGGATATGAAATGAGTGTTTGTTTTTATGTTTTTTGTTTTTTTGTGTATGTTTTTCTGCCAACACTGATCAGTTGTGGCTGTCTGAACACAAGGTCAAGAACAACTGTGACGCCTGTACAGTTCAGTAGGGTGGGGGGTGGGGGTGGGAGGAAAGCAGTGATCGATGATGAATGTCTGCAACTAGCAGGAGAAGAGAGTAGTGGTGCAGAGGTCCTAGATTTGCCTTTTCTTTACAGGCTTACTCCAAAAGACCAGGGTTATTCACAGATGAGATGCATATTGGACATGCTGGTAAACATTACAGCTTCCGGATTATCAAAGGAAAGCAGAATTGGAGAACAAGGTAATCTTGGGAAGGAGTTACTGTGAACAATCAACTGAACTACTATAGAAATAGTCTCCCTTAGGATCTACTAAATTGGTTACTAGAATATTAAAGGAACACAAATAGGAACACCAAGGCATTATTTTCCTAAATAACAATGTGTTTGGAAGACTTTAGAAGAGAAAGCTAAAAAAAGAACACTACCACTCATTAGAACATTCATTCTTTGTGTTGTTCTTTTTAAAAATTCATTTATCACTTGTTATCTAAACTTTGCTACTAAGAACCTGGGAGGGCTTCTTTTTTTTTTTTAA
>NW_017731717.1:1619102-1620956 GCF_001890085.2 Hipposideros armiger
AAAACAGACACATAGACCAATGGAACAGAATAAAGAGCCCAGAAATAAACCCATCCAGATGTGGTCATTTAATCTATGGCAATGGAAGCAAGAATTTACATTGGAGTAAAGATGTAATCATTTTATATATTTATATATCATTTAATAAATGATAAGCCATGCTAGAAAAAAAATCAGAAAACGTGAAACTCTCTCCTGTACCAGAATGCATCTGGACTCTGTTTGAGTGCAGGACATAGTTTCTTTCATTGACAAATCATCACTATCTCATTTTTAAAAACTAATCATACCCATAATCCCAATCCCATTTTTAACTTTTTTTTTTTTAGCTGAGCCATTCTGCCACCTGTTGGCAGCTCAGCAGCAGCTCAGCTCAGGCCAGGAATCCAACCAGCAACCCTGTTGCTCAGAGCTCACACTCTTGAGTGAGCTCTTAACCAACTGAGCCACTCGACCGGCCCCCATTTTTAATTTTTTAAAAAAATCTGAAACATGTATTAATAGTTTCCTAGTAATTCTTAAGGATATGATACTTCATTCTATTGTGTTCCTAAACATTAATTTCATGGCTTGTCTGTATCAGTCATTTCCTTTCCTTATCCCATCTGGTGTTTTACAAATGGAGGTTGCTTCTAAGCTCTAGAAGCCACATTTATTAATTTTTCTTCGTAATGCCTAACCCCAAATCCTTCAACTATTTGGCTTTACATCCCATAAATTTTCAGTTTCAAAAATGTTAATATGAATATATAAGTATCTTTTCTGAGCAACCCAGTGCTTGGTGAATATAGTATCTGTGGCAGAGGTAATGAGAAAATTAATTAAAAGTTAATAAGTCATGAAATAATGACAAATTCTCTACCATCTTATAATTTCTTTTAAATAGATTATTACTGATGACACTGATATTTCTTTAAAAATGTAAGGATGATGTTACATCAATGAGTTAATGTTTCAGAGGCATGTTTGCTGATGTAAAAATTATCACCCCAATAAACTTTAATTAAAAAAAATTAACAAAAGTACATTTTGGAAAAAAATATTAAGGCACAGAGCAGGAGGATTAAGTATTTGAAAGGTGGAAGGGGTTATTAAAGATTACTAACTTAAATGATAAAAGGGGTATAGCTTTGAAAAATAAAAGATAATGGGCAGTATGCCAACAAACTGGGGAAAGTGTGAATTGAAGGAATAGTTAGGAAAAGGTGAACCAAAGAAGTGAGAAAGGAAAACGAGCAATAAAAGTATAAATCACAGTATGAGTGTATATGTGTGTATGCATACACACATACACACACATTATATAATATACACATGTATACACATTGTATAATACATATACACATATACAAATTATATAATATACACACATACACATGTACATACATACACATTATATAAAACACATATACACACATGTATGTGTACATATACTTGTATACTTGTAGTTCACTAAAATAACTAAATAAATACACACACGTATGGGCAGCAGAGCCCATACAACTGAAACAGATGTACTCAATGTGACTGTTTGTTTTCCTTACACTCTTGCCTGCCTTACAAGCCTCCCCTACTCCTGCTCCCAGGAAGTCAGGCAAGGAACTCCCACGCTGAAGACTGTGGGAGGGCAAGGGGGAAAAAGGATGGGCGATTAGCTATAATTGGATCTTATTAACTTAGACATTTGAATTGTTAATCTGTTTCCAAGTAGGCTCATTTGGAGATAACTCATCTTTAGCTGATTGAATTTGGTTTTTCTAACCCTTGCTTGTGATTGGAAAAGAATGGAATAAGTGGTCATTTATCCTTTTATTTCATTTCAAAAACAAATAATGGTCAAAAATATCTAGACCA
>NW_017731717.1:1622976-1627515 GCF_001890085.2 Hipposideros armiger
ACTTCAATATGGTTCCCTCCATAGTGAGAGAGGCAGGATTTATGCTCTGAAAAATCAAGGCAATCTCACTTGAAATTAATGTATTTTAAGAGCTCCACATAGTTGGGAATATTAAGAAAATAACACATGTGACTAATGGGGTACCTTTCATGGTGCGAAACTGTATCAGAGTGGGCAGGTCTGATGTTTCGATAGGCATGTTGATACGGGGTGTCACCTACCTAACACAAGCGTTGGGCATTTGCAGCAGTGCATACCTGGATTCAAACACTAGCTCCAATGCATACCTTAGGCAGGCAAATCAATTTAAATCTCTGGTCTCCGGTTATCTTTCTTAATTTGTAAAATAGAAATAATGAAAGAACCAACCTCACTGAGCTGCTGTAAGCACTATAAGAGAAAACATATGTGAGGATTTAAAACTGTGCCTGGAACAAACAGATGACCGATAAGCCATCTCTATAACTGAGGTATGGTTGATGCTGTTGTTGGGGTGGCTACTTTATGCATATATAGAAGAGGCCTGTGGTCCAGAGAAGTGGCCTCAGAGAAAGTGAAATTAGGTGAGGGAAGAAAGCTGAGCAAAGAAATTTTATTTCAAAGCCAACTTAAAATGTAATTTCTGCTTCTTCAAAACTGATTGGCATTTGTAGACTGTGATATGAATTCATAGAGCAGTTCAATCTATTTTGAGCAAAAACTGATCACTGCTTTTGGGGATCACACGCACTAAACCGCCAAGTTAATCAAGGTACATTGAACATTCTAAGAAATGCAAATGCATTTTTTAAGTCTAGCAATTCAGATTATTATATTGATGATTAACTAGTTCTTGCAGGGTACTTTCTTGAGGCTTTCACAAATTTTCTCAGTAGTTAATTTTCCAAGTTTTACAACAAAATCTGACCATGATTCCTCGGCCTTTATTTTTATAAAGAAATATTCAGTTTCTTTTGTACACATAACCTTTGCCAAGAGAGGTCTCACATTGGCAGTTTTTACTCCATTTAGTGAATGGTAAGTAATACTATTTACTTAATTTTTTTTAAGCTATAAAATTTAAAATAAAAATTTAAATGTTAAAATTGGAAAAGCTCTAAAGTTTTCATTCAGTTTTTTTTTGTAATGTACAATTTGTTCTATAAATTGATCACTGAATCCACAGATCAAAATTCAAAATATTTGGATGGAAAGAAAAAAAATCTCAGATTTATCAACAACTAGAAAGATATAAAATGTGGACTAGACAAACTTCAGATGTGTAGACTGACTTATTTGGACACTGAGAAGTGGGTGGAGCAGGGTGGAGCGAGAGAGGGAAGGGAGGAGAGAGGAAGGGAGGGAGGGTCTGCAAGGTGTATTCCAGGAGAGAAATCCAGTAATCACGCTAATCCACCATGCTGGTCACTATAAATCTATAAATGGTGGAACATCCCCCAGTGTACTTAGGGGGATGATTAAAAGCACATGTAGAACAGCATTTTCTCAAGAGAAGAGCTCATAAACACTGACTTTCCTATGAGATGCATAGAGTAGAATGAACAGAACTTCTTTGGACTGAGGTACATGCTCGTATAAAGGAGATGTTATCATTACTAACAGCCCAGTCACAGCTAACGATTTTATGACTAACCAGAGGCCTGAGGAGTTAGGCTAAACTTTCGGAACAGCTTTGCAGCACCTCATGGTGCTTTTTTTATTCTCAGCTGAACCATTGAAAATGTGGTTCTTTTAATGAACTATGAAATGATCCAATAATGTCCTCTCAAGCACAAGGCACACTGTGTGACTTCATGGTGATGGGATTTAAAAAGCCAGATCTCAATTTGAAAATTTAAAGAAACGAGGCATTAAAACAAGACCCTACAAATATGATCAGAAATACTGATACATATAATTTGTGGAGGGAAGGAGGAATTCACGGTATCTTTTTTTAAGAGAAAACAAACTTTTTTTTTTTAGAAGATTTTGGCCAAAACTGGGTCATGATCTTATCTTCAAAACATTCACTGACAAGGGGAAGGGGATTATTAATGGTTGTCTTATACCAATCAGAATTTACACTCAAGAAAGAGAACCATCATTTTTTTTCCCCTGAGCTGTCAAACTCAAATATAATATGCATTCTATAGGCAAAGCAAAGGGGAGAAATGACATTTGTGCAGGCAAGCAGCATGTGCCCTTCAAACTCTGCTATTCATGATCTGAATTCAAAAATTTTTTAAGACAACCTGTGATATGAATCCCATTCCTTCCAATTACACATCCCATTGGAATAGAAAATTTACCTCTAAAAATATATAAGAAAATAATCAGATAAAGTGTAAAAAAGTATATATATGAGACTATACTCACTACAGCAGTAACCATAATCAATATTTGATTGATCCCTTATTATGTCCGCCGCTAATCTAAACACACACACTTTAATCTTCAAAGAGCTATTATTGCTATTTTAGAGGTGAGGGCATTGAGGCAAAGAAAAGGTTAAGCAACTTGCCCAGAATTAATGAGTGATAGAGCTAGTGTTTGAGCCTAGGTAACACTCTCAGCTATGATACTACAGTATAAATATGCCTCTGGAGAACTGACTCTGGATGGTGAACACACAATGTAATATACAGATGATGTATTACAGAACTGTACACTTGAAACCTATGTAATTTTGCTAACCATTGTCACCCCAATAAACTTTAATTAAAAAAAAATATATGCCTCTAAAGAAACTAGTGTGGCATACCCAACTTTCTCAATGATTTGTCCCTGGGATCATCTTTTAAATTTACAATGAAAGCATACAACATAATTATGTCACAACATTAAACTCTGGAGGAAAAAATGTAAAAAATCACCAAGGCCATTGCTATGAACTACTGAAGTGACGATCGTGCAGTTGGCATTACACACTTTTCTTTAACTGACCACCAGTATGGAGAGTAGGTTAGATCCTTGTCAGTTAAAAAATGCCCAGGGGATACTTTGATGTATTCTCAGAGAAAAGTGATGTCATCTTACAAGGTCCCTTTGATTCCTTTAATTCTTCAGACAGCAACCTCTCAGTTAGAACTGGGAGTGGGTGCACGCTGTTCAAAGGGAAATGTCTNCGACAAGTTGCTGTCCTTTTGTTCTTCAGTCTAGTTGTGGAGGACGCCGCTTCACCAGCCCATGTTGGTTTATCATTGCGCTCTTCCCAGGTGAGGCAGTCGCTCGCCAGCCATTGGACGGCCACTCACGGCAGCTCTTGGCAGCTCACGCTGGCTGCCAGCCGCTCACAGTAGCTTATGGCAGCCCCCTGCAGCAGGGGCCGCAGCCCACGCCGTTGCTGTCGCCTCACAGCAGCTCAGTTCCAGGTGGAGCTGTTGTTCACCATCTTAGCTGTAGAGGGCACAGCGTCACTGGCCCTCAATGTGGGATCCAAACCAGGGCCCTGCTGCTCAGAGCTCGCGCTCCCAAGCCAGCTCTTAACCAACGCGTTACTCGGCCAGCCCTGGGAGTGTTTCTTGATGCTGTTGCAACATCACTGTTTCTATAGAATTGCGGGTACATTGGGTTGGGACAAGAACAGATCCTCATATATCACAGATGTGCATCTCCTATTACATCTATTGCATGTCCCAATCAATACATAGTAGGATCTTTGAGTTGAGTACTGGAAAAAAGTAATGGCTACCTCAAATTTTTCACCTCAGTAACAAAGAGAAGAGATAGATGGAGAGAAAAATGGGTATGTGTTAGTAAGTTGGGAACAAAAGCCCTACCAAGAAATTGACCTTGGATTAGTTAAAATGAAACATATTTCCCTGTATTCTGTTTTACTATACACACAGTTGTGGGACAGCTTATCCTTAACACGGGCCATTTGGAAAATGGATGCACACTAGTAATGAATTATCATAAAATATGCTTCATTAATGTAATTAGGAAAAGCACTCTGTTGAAGTAGCAGAGTAGTTGTGAATTTTCTTTTAATTTTCATAATTATTGTCTGATAACCATGTATAATATCAATAAACAACTGATCATCTTAAAGCCTGCTTTATCTAAAATCAATAATATAAGTATAAAAATAAGTCAATGAGTGTATATTAAAATCCACATGTCATTTCATATATTTCCTTGCCTTAATTTGTTACTTATTTTAACTTTCCCCTTCATTCTCCAGCATGAAAAGACTTGCTTTGACCATGTAATGCAGCAGTGGGAGACGCAGCAGCGGGAGAGGCCCACCTTCAGCAGGCATATCGTTCTACAATTCACTCTCTGAATTTTAATTCATTATGTATTGTTTTATAGAAGCTGCTCAATAATGTTAAAATATAAATGGTCTAGAATTCAGGGGTCGGCAAACTGCTGCTCGCGAGCCACATGCGGCCCTTTGGGTATGTTCCGTCTCAAAAGTTTGCTGACCCCCTGGGAGAGCCAATCCTGTCCCTCACGACAATTTAAAAGTATCTGAGAGCCATAAATATATTTTTACATAATCACCATTATGTGAATAATATCCTCTAAAAAATTTATAAATGAAACTATGATAGTTTT
>NW_017731717.1:1635719-1643294 GCF_001890085.2 Hipposideros armiger
GAGAGAGGCAGAGACAAGAGACAAGATAAGGGACAGACAGGCAGAAAGAGAGAGAGAAAGAGAGAGAGAGAGAGAGAGAGAGAGAGAGAGAGAGAGAGAGAGAGAGAGAAGAAAGAATAAATATGAGAAGAGGTACAACAAATTAAATCAGAGAAGGGACAGAACAAAGCTTTATATTTCAGGATTACAACTGTTCAGTGTAAATCTATAATGATCAATATTAATTTTGACATAGCAAATAGAGCCCAGTAATCTATTTTCCATCCTTTGAATTTTAATAGAAAATTTGCTTTCATATGCAGAAATATGGGAAACCATCTTTAAAAGCTCATGCCCAAATCTGATGAAAGGCTTATCACCTTTCATCCAAGAATTACCATAGCGATTGGCAACACGCTAATGTACCCATTCATTCGCAGCTACATACATGGGTGAGGCCCTCAAAGGGTCTATCTATGCAACAACAATGCTACTGTTCACTTAGGCTGCATTAATGAGTTTACCTGATCTGGCCGGTCAAGTGTCAGTTTTAACGCACGCTGTCTGTTGCCAAGACAGCCATTTATCAGGGTCACTTTTCAGGATGACAAACACAGGATTTGAAGTTTGACCCAATTTTTAGTGATTGAATGTCTCCTTTAGAAGCTAGGGGATCAGCCACATATTTTCATAAACACGCACCCAAGTAAATGGGCTTTGCCACAGTCTCTGCTGCTTCTAAGTAACTAACTTCTCTAAGTCCTCATAATGGGATTTATTCTGATTCTCTAGAACTGCTTTCCACATGCCACTTACTTTCGTACCAAAGGGGCTCCAGGGCACACTGTTTTCTTTAGGGAATAAAAGATACAACAATGTATTTCACATTCACACACTTACTGAACTAATAATTCTCAAATATTTTACAAAGAGATATATGTAATATACAGTTCTATTTTTATAAAAAAAAAAAAAAGCCATGACCTAAGCTTACCTGGTTCCCAAAAGTATTTACAGTCGCTTTGGTTTCTACAACAGTTCTACTTTTTAGTTGTTAAGAAGAAAAGAACATATGCTTGTAAACATATCCTTGGCTGACAGGCAGAGGGAATGCAAAGTGGAAGAAAGAATGTGTGAGATGAAAGATCATATCCCCTTTTCTGACACCACTGAAAGCATCTGACCAAAGTAGAGTTATTGGAGAGCTGGAGTTTAAAGAAAAGAAGAGAGAGAGAGAGAGAGAGAGAGAGAGAGAGAGAGAGAGAGAGAGAGAGAGAGAGAGAGAGAGAGGAGAAGAAAAGGAAGGAAGAAAGGAAAGAAAGATGGGAGGGAGGGAAGGAGAGAGGGAGGGAGGAAACCCCATGTGCAGACCCCATATCCTTCCCCTGGCTGTGCCCTCTGGCCTGGACTAACTCGCGGGTCCCTACAGAGCCAGCAGGGCCAACAGGAGAAGGTGGACTTTAAACAGGACACGGCCCTCTGTGCCACTGTCTATTTGCTCATTGTTGAATTACTAGGTACACAACTTGCCTTTGATCTTTTATTTCCCTGTTCATTTCTTTGCCTTTGGACCTGGAATCCCAAAACTCAAAGTCCCAGAGACATGAGGCTATGGAGCTGGATGGGGACATTCCAGTTCTGTGCTTCCCCGTGTCCCACATTCAGGTCAAACAGATTCAAAAGGCACTGACACAGTGATCTCCGACTTGGTCTTTTGAATTTGAAAAAAAAATAATAATAATAAAGATAACAGGCTCTTCAGTCAAACTGCCTGGTTCAACGTCCAGCTGGTTCATATACTAACTAAATAACCTTGGGAAAGCGGCTCGCAAGTCTCTGAATCTTAATATTCCCATCTGAAAAATGTGGACAGTATTCAATGCCTCAGGGGGAGCGGGTTAAATGAGATACTATCTGGAAAGAGCTTAGCCTCCAATAATTATTAGTAGGGAAAGGGGGAGGGAAGGCGAAGAGGGATTGGTACAGTCAGTGAGAGACAGAAGGTGAGGGAACAGGTGTGTTCTAGCAAAAGTGCTTTTAAAGATAATTTTGTTAAGTAAATTCAACTTCCCATTTGTTCTATGACAAATTCAGAGACACATTTTGTGTAAAAACATAATACAAACACACTCAAATCTAACTTTAAAAAAAGGATTGTGAAATGACAGTAACAAATATAAGTATGTACTAAACTTCAGCTAGCAGCTGTGCCAATAACAAAAGGAGAATAAAATACACACGTGCTTTAAATTAGTGGCTTTCACAACCTTTTAAACAGTAAGTCAGCCACAAAAAAAGCACTTTATGACAAATAAGATTTTCAAAACTTGAAACTAAAGCTTTACAGTATAATCCTTATACTTTTTTTATTTTTTAAAATCCTATTCTGTTCTATTTTGATCTTTTCTTTAGTTTCACTTTTTAAAAGGTGGCCATGACTTGGTGAATTGATTTCATCATCAAATAACCACAATTTGGGGGAAAAAAAAGATTTAAACTGGGATGTGTGTATTTGAATTAACTTTAATCCATGTTACAGGGGTGTTTAGTATTTGATATGGCCTGAACAGGAATAAATCCAAGGGTTGGAAAGTTAAGGACATCAAATATCAAAGTCTACAATAGAGAGTACAGCGGATGTAAAATATATTTTGTTGGTGAAGTAAGAGGTGTTCAATATAAGTGGCTGGTTAAAATAACCTGCCGTTCCCTCAGTCTGGTGAACGCCCTCATCATAAACATTGCTGTAGGTTGAAATCTAGATCCCGATTAGTCCTAAGTCACTCTACTTTAACGGCTTTGCCATCTGACCCAACTGGAAGGTTGGTTAATCCTGGCTCAAAAATATCATTGCATCTGTCTCAAAGTAAACTTCAATGCAAGGTGCAGGCCAGGTGCCAGTGGGCAGAGCGCACAGCTGTTCCTGAGGGGTGAGAAGGAACTGCGTGACAGTTTTGTGATGGTTTGACAATAAACATTTGTACATTTAGCATAATTTAATCTGCATGTCATTTTCATTATGCAGGCTCACTGGTTGCAATGTCAAGGCTGTGTGAGGTTGGGTGGGTGGGGTGGGGGGAGGGGGCATATAATCCACTTCTCTTTAACTACCCTCCGTGATAGAAATGTACCAGAAGATCCTATTTATTACTGAATGGCCAGATTTCCTTAGGTCAGTTAACCAGTTATTATACTCGCAATATTCTGTTGACAAACACCTAGAATGACTTCTGTTAGTTTCAACTGCCCCCACCCCTCTTCTGATAATACTCCTTTTCCCTTTCTGGGATCCCAGTCCTGCTCTCCTTAGTCCATTTGTTTGAGATGTCCTAACCCTATCACCAGCTTCAGATATGTGTACAGGATGCTTGGAGTGCCACATCTGGCCAGGTTCAATTACAGGCATCCCTAGGGTTTTTGCTAGGAAAATTAGAAAACAGTAACACTAAAGTATAACTTTGCTAGCAGGTATAACTCTGCTATGACCTACATGACAGAGGAGTAGAGAAAAAGAGAAAGAGTTTGATTTCTAGTGTCCTAATGTTTGATTTCTAATGTATAGCCATTGTGGCTCGATAAGACTAATGCCAATATACCCCTTACACGTTTAAGTTATGTGAGCCAATAAAAAATACCCCCTTTTACATTTTAAGCTAGATTGAGTTATGTTTGTATCACTGGGAACTGAAAGAGTACCAACTAATGCACCCCTCCAGGATTCTGCTCCCTAAGGCTTATAAAATGAAATTCCAATTTGGCATGACAGCCCTTTACCTGCACAGTCTAGATTAGAGCCACTCAACCATTTTATCTCCCACAAATGCTGGGACCTCAATCTCGTTTTACTCACCATGGCTTGAAAAAGCCAAGAGTGTTGAAACCTTGCTCATGCCGTTGCTTTCCCCTGCAATATGCTGCTGTGTAAATTCTACTTGTTCTTAAAGACGCTGCAGAAGGTGCACATCCTTTTAAAAATCTCCTTGACCATCCCTCCCTCCTCTTGGGAGCACCGCAGAGATTCCTCCTTCAGCAATATGCAGCTTTTGTGGTATACAGACAGAGGTATTATTGAAAGTAGATTCTACACAAACAATATGTAGCAGCAGTGTTTGGAACAGGTCAAGCTTGTTAGAGTGTAAGTATGGATGAGCAGGGAAAGGAAAAGATGCAGAGACACAGGCAGGAGTCTATCGCAGGAACCCCGCGCTGAGAGGACAAAGGCCTGTCTCAACGAGTGAAAGTGGGAATGAAGAGAAGGGACAGTTCTCAGTGTCAGAGGGGATTCGTGAGAGCAGTGACAGGCTGCTCAAGTGATGGAAACGGCTTAATAAAGACAGAGGAGCAAAAACTAGGTCCCCTGATTCTTGGCCCTTTGACATCCTGGTATAACCATAGCAGACGATGAGAACTAAAATTATTTGTCATGTTAGTGGATACTAAATTAGGAATTCCATTCAAGGAAACAAATGGTAGAAGTTGGCAAAAGAAATACTTAGGACTATGGTTATATTTTTGATATTTCAATGATTATGCTACCTTCAAAAAAGTAGACATTTTGCCAGAATTAGTGCAAAAATGATAAAAATGACAATATGATTGAGATACAAACACAGATATTAAGTACTTCAAACATAGGGAACATATGCCATCAAATGACTATGACTAGCATATCATATGACATATATAAAAAAATCATATATAAACATATGATACACATTCAAATATACGTTTAAATAGAGCTTAAACATGTGTTAAATTGGTTTCCAAAAAGAATTCATTTATAGTAGTATGTTTTTAGATATTTGAATTTGCAGTCATCCACAGATTTTTTTTTCAGTAACAAAAATAATGTATTTAGGGAAGAATTTGTATTTGTCTATTAGATAAGAAGTGGAAATAGGTTATTCTGCTTTCCAGGACATTCTTTCAATCTCTAAGTTTATTTTTGATAAAAAGTGCTTAATACATTTCGGTTCTTTCATTTCTTCTTCCTTTTCTGCCCACCTTCCCTTCGTTTTCCTATTCCTTTGTTCATTTTTATGTATTTTTTTTTCTTTTGAACGTCCCTCTTTCTGGGAATTTTATTGCCGGCAAGCAGTTACGCAACAAGTTCTTTTATTTCCCACAAATATGTATCTGGGTGCTCCTGAGCTTCTTTTCTCTTCACTGAAGATCAATCATATAACCAGATAGTTTAGAATAAAAGAACTTGATGCTGACTGGTTCTTCATGTAACTGAACAGTACCACAACTATGCTATTCAGATGACTACAAGAGGCCCCCATAAGAGACATAAGATGTGGATAGGATCCAAATAAAATTTTCGAGGTATGAAAAGTAAACTCCTGCACCCAGTTTGGAAAATCACTTATCTAAAAGAGTTAGTGACCAAGAAGATAATTAGCAGATGGTATTACCTTTGCTTTGGAATTAACTTCATATTTTAGTCCATAAAAATTATACACATGCACACAAAAACCCACACACTTTCTCCATGCACTTTCAGCTCTAGTCAATATGAGAATTTCCTATCTCAATTTCCAGTCTAGTTTCTGCATGCTGTTTTTGAAGTCTGGAGCTCTGGCCAAAGCCTGATGGTGATCACCTGGCTCACTGATAATCAAGCATTTAACATGGTATTTCCCATCGCTGAGCTCCGTTCACCTGCTGGGGTTCCTGCTGCCCCACTGGGAGCCCCTGCAGCTGTGCTGCTGCTCTGAGAAAGCCGTGCCTTTTGTACACTGTCTTAGTCACTACTCTGTACCTCCACAGTCAGCNGATCTGAAACTATATCAATAAAAATTCCATATTTTGTAACATTAAAGTCTATTGGTATATCTTGCATTTTGAATGCATTTTTTGCCCATGCATGATTTTGTAATGTCCTGCATTGGTAATTTGAAAATAATGGTTTGCTGAATTATTCATATTTTCCAAATGTTAATTTCATTTAACAATATTTAAAAGTCATATTCATTAATAGCAACTATCCATTGCATAAGAAAAGTCTTCAAGTATTGGGAAGCTGACAAACTCAGAATGACAGAGACTGGAAAACTGAAACGATGAAAACCCAAATTTTATCACTGACAACACTGTCAGTTGTCTTCCTTGAAGTGACAAACTCACTTTGTCCATTTTCACGAAAATGTCTGAAAATACCATGACTAAATAATTGTAGTTTCTGTCAGTTGTTTTTCAAGCAAAAAAATGGTAGTAAATACGGGGAGAAAAGCCTCTAGTTCAGCTCACAACTCAATTGTACAAAAGCAATCATACTTCAGTAGGTAGCGAAAGTGCTTTATGCACGCCTCGCTTTTTGCCATAGAATATTACGATGTTTACTCAAAGGTTAAGAATGAACAAAATTCATAATTTTTACTGCTTCATCAAGGATCGTAAGGTTTGTGTTTGTTTGCTGGTTTACACTGTGAGTGAATGGAGGTAAAGAATACAATGACTAGTAGTTTGGTGCCACCGCTTTGATCCACGGTAAGGTCACAGCATTACTTTTTGTACCACCAGCACAAATGCCAACAAGGTGAATAAGGTAAACAATGTCTCAGTATTATCAGGAAAACAGTTTGATCTTCCTGATTCCTGGAGAGGTCCACACAGCACACTTTGAGAGCTGTGGTTAGGTAATAATAAGTCAATGCGTATACATTTATATAGTATTACTAATGCTCTAATCTTAAATTCTTAAATTTTGAGAGGATATATAAAAGGCATATTATCCCCCTTTAAATTATATATGCCTTTTTGTTAACAACATATTGACAGTTGTTAACAAAATAGAGTGAAAGATGTGTGGGCAAACACTTCCTGCATGAGAGTGAGAGTGTGAGAGGGAGGTGGAGGTGAGGGACAGAGGGACACAGCAGACCACAAAATGCACACTTTCCAAAAACCAGTGGGCAAAGTTTTTAAAGTCTCCTCAGTACCATGCATTGCCCTGATTCATTTACAATGTTCCTACTAGTGTTTTATAAAAATCAGAACAATTAACTTCAGAATTAGAAAAATCTGCACATAAAGTGACGATGCCTAACCAGGAGCTAATTTCTGTCTTCAAAGGTATGAAGGCAAGTGTGGAAATAGAAATAGTAAAAGTCAGAAGCACCCATCTGGCAAAAGAGCGATCGGCAGGTCTCCACATTGAGGAAGAGGAACAGGACTTGCCAAAGTGGGAAGTAACAGGAGGACACCAGGATTACTGCTGAGCACTTGTAAAGGGAGTGGTGCTTTCTTGGTAAGGTAAGCACTGAAACAGACTACGCAATGCTTAGAACTTCTGTAGGATGCAGTAATCAGCTCTGGTAAATGCTTACCATTTATGTTTACAGAACGTAAGTCCTCAATATCAGTTGAAAATAAAAGACAGCTGGATAGCTAGATAAATCAGTGGATTGGGCAGTCTTCCTCTTCAGAGAGGCAGAGACAGAGAGAGGCAGAGACAAGAGACAAGATAAGGGACAGACAGGCAGAAAGAGAGAGAGAGAGAGAGAGAGAGAGAGAGAGAGAGAGAGAGAGAGAGAGAGAGAGAGAGAGAAGAAAGAATAAATATGAGAAGAGGTACAACAAATTAAATCAGAG
>NW_017731717.1:1648144-1668399 GCF_001890085.2 Hipposideros armiger
AATATCAATTTAGAATATTTAAGGTCATCCCATATTACCATGAGTGTCTTTTAGAAAAACTTATGTCGTCAATTAGTAAGTCTATGAAAATGTGATTCTGGATCTCCATCTACATTCCTGATGTCACCACTTTTTGATAGATGACTGACAATGAAATGAATCTTGGTCTCTCTTATTATTCTTTTAAATAATAAAGCATTGTTTCCCTAAAGAATAGTGGGATTTATCTGCTTTGGGTCAAGAAGGGCAATTAGAATTATCCTTTGAGGAATGACAGCAATGTGGAAAGAAAGTCTAATCATGAATTAATTTTACTTACTTGGCTAACAATGCCGCAAATGGAGCCACTCATCCTTGTGTCTTTATAACTCACATCAGAGCTTAAGTTGGTTCAGCATGCCAACAGAGCTTTGCTCAAAGCTTAGAACAAAGTGTGGGCAGTTCAAAGCTTGCCAACATCTATTTATAATCCATACAAAGCCCTTTCTCATTCTCAGTGGATTTGAAAATTCAAATACAGTATAACACTGCAAGGGTTGTCAGTTCTCTCTCACTAAATTGTTTTCATGATTACTCTTATAATTCTTTTTTTTTTTGCAATAAGCAGATAAGAAATTTAGCACTTTCTTCTAGATAGAGGCAAGGTAAATGAAAAATGAGCACTGTAGCCAAGCCAGATTTAAACTACCTTAAATGCCAAAATAAAGCGGGTAGAGCTTATACTCATACTCTCCAGTGAAAGCAGGTCTAATTTGGTGATGATATGCAGGGTGGATTAGGGTGGATTATGGATTAGGATAATACTTTTAAAAAAACAATTCAGGAAGGAAATGGAAGCCTGGTTTAGGTGTGTGGTCAGAAAAAAAAAAAAAGAATGAACAGACCAAAGGATAAATTTAAAACAAAACTACCCAGAATACTTGGTTCTCTGTCATTTCTTCAGGGATCCAGCACGAGCACAAGACTTTTCTGTTTCCCCATAGACTATTCATCTGACTCAAATAATGCTACCTTATACAGTCTTCCCCATTATCCATAAGGGATGTGTTCCAAGACCCTCGGTGGATGCCTGAAATCACAGATAGTACCAAACCGTATATATACCGTGTTTTTTTCCTATACATATATAATGTGGTAAAGGCTAATTTATAAATTAGGCACAATAATAGATTAACAACAATAAAATAGAACAATTAGAACAATAAACTAGATGTCAGCAGCATGGCAGGTGAGAGGATATGCAGGTCTCTCCCTTTGAAGTTACAACTATGGGGTTGTCGGAAAAGTCATGACGTATTTTGTCTATGTTTTTCAAAGGTCATTTATTTATATAAAGAACAAAGATCAATCAGTGACATATTGCCCATTTTGTTCAATAACCTTTTGCCATCTTTCAGTGAGCTTCATAATTCCTCGTTCATTGAAGGACCTGTCGCTATTTGCGAAAAACTGAACAAGGTGCTGATTTACAGCCTAATCTGAATTGAACATTATACCATGCAAGGAGCTTTAAAGAGAGCAAAACAAGTGGAAGTCTGACGTCACAAGGTCAGGTGAGTATGGTGTGTGTGGCAACACATCCCATCCAAGCTCCAATAATATATCACAGGTGATCAAGCTTGTGTGTGGTCTCACGTTGTCACGATAAAACACAACTCCTTTACAATTAACAAGCTCTGGGCTTTTCTGGATGATGGATTCATTCAAACTGTCCAATTGCTGACAGTACACATTTGATTTGAATGTTTGGTTCCTTGGTAGGAGCTTGAAAAACACGACACCTTTAAAATCCCACCACACTGAGAGTATAACCTTCCTCTGATGAATGTCTGCTTTCAATGTCGTTTGAGGTGAATCATCACGTCAGGACCAAGACCGTTTGTGCACCACATTGTTGTAAACAATCCACTTGTCATCGCCAGTTATCACTCACTTCAAAAAAGGATCGTTTTCTCATGTTTCATGAGCATATTGCAGAAGTTTATATGCGCCATCAAATGAACTTCTTTGAGTTCATACGGAACCCAAAAATCGAGCTTGTTTATATATCCCAGCTTCTTTAGGTGGCCGTGAATGCTTGAATGATGGACCTTCAATGTTTCTGCAATCTCTCATGTTATGTAACATGAGTTTGAATCAATCAATGCCTTTATTTTGTCGTCATCAACCTTGGTGGGCCTCCCTGACCAAGGAGCGTCATTGAGATCAAAATCACCAGCACGGAATTTCGTGAACCATCATTGGCACTGACGTTCTTATAGAGCTTTGTCACCATAAACTCATGCAACTTTTCACAAGCTTGATGCGTGTTCTTCCCTTTATGGAAGTAAAACAGTAAAATATGGCAAAAATGTCAGTTTGGTCTTCCATCTTCAACTTGTTGTAAAATCTCCAAAATTCAACCAAATGGCTCAATTATTTTTTTTTTAAAATGAAGCTAGAGCTGTCAAATGACACAGCCATAACATAGCTGTGAATGACTCTAGTACTTCCAAAAATGAACTAGTGCCATCTGTGGCAAACATGCGTCATAACTTTTCCAACAACCCAATAGTTGGACATCTATATTCAAAATAGAATTCCTGTTCAACACACAAATGTGTCTGAGGGATCTGAGCATTGGTATTTCTGAAGGGAGTGGGCAGGGGTGATGGGTCTTGTGAGATGTGGAGAAGGACAGAGACGGGAGCCACAGATGTAGTTTGGTGCTTGCTGTAGCCCCAGTTCCTTCACTGTGAGTGAAAGACTGGGGTACAACCCCCACTGGGCAAACCAAAGGGGCAGAGACAGCAATCAGGCCTGGGTGGTTGGTGCACATTGAGCCTGAGCCCAGAGTCAGGGGCAGCAACATGGTACACAGGATGGCAGCATGCTAAAAAATGCCACCACCAAATAAAAGGAGCTGAGGATGCAGAAAACCACCACCACCACCCCCACTCCTGTGGCCCAGCTGGCACCCAAATCCTCACTCAGCAAATCTCAAAAAGGGCAGAAACAACCTTCCAGCCTAAGTGTTCTGTACTCATTGAAGCGGAACCCATGGAAATAAGAAAGCTGCAGGTGCCCAAACCCGTTTCGCCTCATATCCCCTCTACCCATGTCAGAGCCTGCCAGGCCATCTCAGACAGAGCAGCATTGCTGGAAGCTTTGGGCTACAGGAAGGGGTGCCAGGAACACACAGGCCTGAAGACCCACAGCTCATCACATCCCACCCCATGGTGGGTGTTTTCCTGAGACTGAGGTTACTGAGTGTAAACAGGACTCACACCTCTTCTGGGAATACAGGTTGTGTTCCACTGTGGAGGCCACACTACTCCACAGAGATCCCGAAAGTCCCAGTAGTGCAAGCAAGAGAAAACAAAAACTTGCACTTCAGCGCCGCCACTGGAAAACCAAAGAAAGACCTCTATATGTCAACTGCTAAACAGTTAAGTCAAATACATACTCAAGAAAAAAAAATCATTTCTTCCCACAGATGCTCAGGTAGAGAAATAATCCAGCAAGCACAATACATATAGGTAACAAGGGAGTTCATAAGGAAATGGAAAAAAAAATTGCCAGAAAATAAACTTCAAGACATGGAAGACTGTGATGTAAATGAACAAGAATTCAAAGATTGAAGTTCTGAAGATACTCAGCGAGTTACAGGAAAACTCAGAAAAGCATTTCAACAAGCTCAGAAATAAAATCAACGAATAAATGGAATACTTTACCAATGAAACGGAAATGATAAAAAAAGAACCAAACAGAAATTCTGGAGCTGAAGAACTCACTAAATGAAATGAAGAATGAACTAGTGAGCTTAAAAAATAGAGCAGACCCAATGTAGAAAATAATTAGTGATATTGAACATAGAAATCTATCAATGACTCAGATGGAAGAAGAGAAAAAATAAAGAGAAAAGAAAAAAAAAAGAGAGAAAGAAAGAACTGCAAGAACTTTCTCACTCCATTAGAAAGAACAATATAAGACTAGTGGGCTAACCAGAAGGAGAAGAGAGGGATAAAGGAACAGAGAGCTTATTCAAACAAATAATAGATGAGAGTTGGACCCTCAGATCCAAGAAGCTAATGGAACACCTAATAATCTCAATCCAAAAAGGCCTTCTCCAAGGCATATTATATTAAAGCTGTCAAAAATTAATGACAAAGCAAGAAGTATCAAGGCAGCCAGGGAAAAGAAAATGGTAACCTATAAAGAAAAACTCATTTGATTATCATCAGATTTTTCAGAAGAAACCCATCAAGCCAGGAGAGAGTGGAATCAAATATTCAAAATATTTAAAGAGAGAAATCACCAGCCAAGAATAATATATCCAGCAAAGTTATCCTTAAGATATAAAGGGGAAATAAAGGTGTTTTCAGATAAACAGAAGCTGAAGGAATTTAGCACCACGAGACCTGCATTCCAATAAACGCTTAAAGGTGCTCTTCCACCTGAAACAAAAAGACAGAAGGATAGAATACTGCGGAAGGAATATGACACCACAAAGACATACGGCTCCATCAAAGAAATGAAAAGCACTGGAAATTAAATAAATATATATGGTGAAAAAAGAAAATACATTGTAAATATACTGTAATAAAAGTTATGGGATTGTGGTGTTTCTCTCTCTCTCTCTCTCTCAAAATATCTTATTATACTGTACTCACCCTTCTTCTTGTAATGATTTGAGCTGATGCAATGCTTATATAATGAGATGAAGCATGGTGAATGAGGTAGTCATTCTGACACAGCATCACGCTATTGTAAGGGCTACTTTAACACAAGCACTGCTACAATAAGTCAGTCAATTTAATAACCAAGACAGGCAGTAAGTGACTAACGGGTGGGTGGTGTACAACGTCAGTACATTCAACAAAGTGATGATTCAGTCTATGAAGGACGGAGTAGGACATTGTGAGATTTGATCATGCTACTCAGAATGCCATGCAATTTAAAACTTATTGAATTTTTATTTCCAGAATTTTCAATGTATTGGGTTGTCAGAAAAGTCATGGCGCATTTTTTCTGTTTTTCATTGCAAAGATGTGTCATGACTTTTTCGACAACCCAATAATATTTTCAGACCACAACTGACCATGGGTAACGAAAGCCATGGGAAGTAAACCTGAGGATAAGGGGAGACTACTGCATTGTATTGTTATTACTGTTTCCAGAGTTTACCCTCTATCCCCAGTCATATCACAGTCTTGAAATGTCCATAATATTCAAGAATCAGTTATATCTGGAGCATCTAATTTACCTAGAGGGAGCCTAAAAAATGTGTTTATATATACTGTTGGAGGCAGAATGTAGAAGTTATGATAGATAGAACTTGGTTATTATTATTATATGTTAATGGTTTTATTTATTTTTTTGGAAGTCAAACATGAAGATATATCCTTCTTTAAGTAGAATCTTTCAGGAATGAAACTGTCTCTGTATCACTCTTGTGTGGCACTCTGCTGCAGTCCCGCAGTTCAATAAATGTCGTTGAATGAATACATTCCATACAATTGTATTCAAACTAACAATGATTATGATTCAATGTAGAAATACCAACATGAAGGCAAATGCTGTTTTTACTCAAAATGCTTTGAGTAACCTTATTTTCAATGAGCCATTATGCTTGCATATGTAGTACAATCAGTACCTAAGAGAACATCTTACACATCCTATTTAGAAAGTGATATAAATACTGATTTATACCACTCATTCCTTTTAGAATTCACTTGATTTTTATGTGCATGACTCATTGTTCACCTTTTTAAGCAACAATTCCTTAAAATCTGTCAATTTAGCAGCTAAATAAATTCTCATTCCTTCCTAAAGTGTTGACACTCCTATCCATATTTCCATATATATTTAGTTGGAACATTACTGGAGTACTTTTAGAAAATACACTCATTCATTATGATTTTTTTTAAAGCAAGATGTTTATAAATGAAACGAAGTATGCAAGATCCTGCTGTGTAGGCAGATGTCAATTTAAGAAATAACATGTTACTTTGTCCTGTTTGCTATTGTTGAAAATATTTACATGAAAATGAGGACTTAAATCAATTAACTTAATAGTTCTGGATAACTGCATTTTACATATAATTGATATCACTAGCTTAGATGTACTACAAAATTGCTCATCTTTTTCACTTTCTCTATGTAGATATAGCTTTAGTCAGCCACAGTTTTCACAATTAAAAAGTTCTTTAAATAGTCTATAATAATCTATAATCTGACACTCAAAGCCATTCCTTTTAGTGAATGGAAGTGAAGGAAAAATAAAATTTACAAAACAGTTACTCTAAAAGCAATTAAAAAAAGAGTTTATGATGTGAGTTTCTCAGCATCACTCAATAGCATCTCCAATTTGGCTTGGTCAATATTATTCTGAAAAGATGTATTATCACATGCAAATGCTATCGAAGCAGATCATGTCATAGGTTAGTGTTTTGATCACCTATGTGCCAGGCTTTGTGCTAAGTGCTGGTGATTTAGTATTTACTTCACTGATGAACAAATATTGGGTTGTTGGAAAAGTCGTGACATGTTTTTTCTATGTTTTTCGTTGCAAAAATGCATCATGGCTTTTCCGACAACCCAATAGTTCACGTTTGTGGATTTTACAGTTTACTGGAGCAGGGACAACTCACCAAGGAATCACACTATGATGGGAGATGGGGCAACACGTAGCAATGCCATTAACTAACAATAACTGTACTGTCTTTTTGGTGTGATTTTGAATTCATTTCCTAATGAACAAGAAAAACAACAAATAGTAGGATTTAGCCTGCCAATATGAAAGAAATCCATTGGCAACTCGGGTGTTTGGGTTAAAGACATGCAACCCATCACTTGATAAGAATAACATGCTCATTATCTATCTCTATATTTAAAGGCTATAAATCCTACAGTGTTTGTTTTTTTTTTAGCTGAGCCATCCTGCCACCTGTTGGCAGCTCAGCGGCAGCTCAGCTTGGGCTGGGCATCAAACCACTGTTGCTCAGAGATTAAACTCTTGAGCGAGCTCTTAACCAACTGAGCCACTCAGCCAGCTCTCCAGAGTATTTTTTAAGAGACAATTTAAGAACCCAGATTCCTAGACACATGGTGGTGGGGGTGGGGGAGTTGTACCCAGTACCCATGGAGTTGAAATAAAATTGGAAAGACATGACAAGTTGTTTTCCTTCTTCATCTGGCTTCATGCAATGTATATTGTTTTCCCACACAAAAATCCAAAGTGCTTATGGAGTACACTTCCCAGTTGCCAAATTCCTGGAGTAATTCTATACTTTTTATCTTCACTCCTGAGGCTTCTGGTACAACTGAGTAAAAGCTGATCAATTCCTAGATAAATACAAACATTCTACTGTGGAACTTCAGCTGACTCTTCTCAATTTTGGTTAATTTGCACTTACTAAAATTCAAGTTCTGGGCACTACATTTTGTCTATGAACTCTTTGCTTTAATTAATAAAAAGTAGGTGTATGTGTAACAGAATTGAAATTCTGAGTCTTAATAGAGAAGTTATCCCTTGTTACTATATCCTTATCAAAACATTAGTTGTCACTTTGATGTTGCTAAGAACGTGGCTTTTCAGAGTAGGATGAGATGTTAAAGAGATAGGGATTTTGCTTATTTTGTTAATTAACCAAGTTCCTAGAAGTACATTTTATTATGGCATTCTACTAAGAATTCCTGCACTGCTTCTTTTAAGTTTAGAATTAAAGAATTGTTATTAACATAAAGTGATAGTATGTGAAACAGCCCTGAAGTGTTCTTATGCCTATTTGAATCATCTGGCATCCGTTAAATATAAGAAGACATAAATACAGACACCGAGGTCCCAAGTACTCCATAGATGAAACTCTAACATTTGCGCATTTGTCTCTAATGTGCTAATGGGAGGGATGCAACCTCTGATCTCTCATTCCCTGCAGGTAATGTCTGTGTTTAACAATGTCTGTGGAAGTAATGTTTCAACTTCACCTCCAACCTAGCAAGCACACCTGACAAAATAAAAGCAATACTGTGGTTCCACAACTCTAAGGTGACTTAATTTTTATTTTTCACATTTTCACATCATTGAAATTGGGATGAATCTTCAGTTTATCAAGTCATACTTTAATCGGAAGTATTTTTCCTTTCTTAGTCATATATTGAACATAATGCAACTTGGAATTCATGACACCTTAGAATGGATGAAACATGATTGCTCTCAGCCTGTAGGGATTCCAGACGTGGTAGCAATAATCATTAGAAATACAGTAGGTCAAATGGAAGCCCTGTGGATTTCCTTTGAATAAAGATGCAGAATGGTTTCTCTGCCCACATGTCAGGCTGATTGAGTCACATTGACCTTTGTAACCTACACGATCCGGTAGCTCTATCTCCTATAACAGCACCTTAGAATATAAATGCCAGGATCTCATTTACATAAATAATGCAGGCTCTAGAGGTGTTTTACCTTGATTGCTTCTTCTCCATTCTCCAAAGCTTACAGCTTATACCCAAATGATGTAACCTTACCATTTGCATTAATTCATGGATTTGAAACCGACCCTCTACAAGTTCCCTGGAGTAGTTTAGTTTCATTGGTATGCACGTAAATAGCACCAAGGCTGATATAAAAATTAATGAACTATTTACTTAGGAGCCCAGGCCTAGCTCTTAAAAATCAAGGAAATGCTTAAGTTTATTAAAATAAAAACAAAGTTACAAAGTATTAAATAATCACAGTATAAAAAATGGTGGTATTTAATTTTGAAAAATGAAAACTAAAATTTAAGACGAGAAATAATAGAGGAAAATCCATTTCACCTGTTGATGTCATCACTCCACCCACACCAAAATACAGTCTGATTCCAGTATCACCATGGAGCTCAGGAGGCAATCTAGTATCAACTTACACTAACCAGAAACAAGGGTAGCTAAAAAGGACCTAGGGTTTAGACTAGTGATAACTTTTCAAAACTGCATTTAATTAGTGACAATACCTGTTACCATTTTTGTAGTCCTGATTATAAATGCCTTCTATTTCAAACATTTTACATGTTTTATATATTTTGTCTATAAATTCCTCAAGACAAGAGCTATGTTTTATTTTTTCAGTTACAGTTGACATTCAACATTAATTTATATTCATTTCAGATGTACAGCATAGTGGTTAGACATTTATGTAATTTATGCAGTGACACCCTGATTAGTCCCGTATACCCCTGGCACTAGACATAGTTGTTGCAACACTATTGACTGTATTCTCTATGCTATATTTTATATGCCTGTGACTATTTTGTAATTACCAATTTGCACTTCTTAATCCCTTTACCATTTCACCCAGCTCCCCAACACCCCTCCCCTCTGGCAACCATCAGTTTGTTCTCTGTATCTATGAGTCTGTTTTTAATTTGTTTGTTCATTTATTTTGTTATTATATTCCACACATAAGTGAGATCATATGGTCTTCGAATTTCTCTATCTGACTTCTCTCACTTAACCTCTGGGTCTACCCTTGATGTTACAAATGGTAAGATTCTATTCTTTTTTTATGGCTGAGTAATATTCCATTGTATATGTATACCACAATTTCTTTACCCAGTCATTTATTGATGGACACTTGGGTTGCTTCCATATCTTGGCTTCTATATATTGTAAATACATTGTAGGTGCTGCAGTGAACATAGGGGTGCATATATCTTTTTCAATTAGTGGCTTGAATTTCTTCAGATAAATATCCAGAATTGGAATTGTTGGTAGTTTTATTTTTAATTTGTTGAGGAACCTCCGTACTGATTTACATAGTGGCTGTACCAATTAGCAATCCCACCAACAGTGCACCAGGGTTCCCTTTTCTCTACATCCTTGCCAACACTTGTTGTTTGTTGATTTATTGATGATGGCCATCCCGACAGGTACTCATACTGTACCCATGGATAGGGAGAATTAGAATAGTTAAAATGTCCATACCACCTAAAGCAATCTATAGATTCAATATAATCCCTATCAAAATACCAAGGGCATTTTTCACAGAACTAGAACAAACAATCTTAAAATTTATATGGAACCACAAAAGACCCCGAATAGCCACAGCAATCTTGAGAAAGAAGAATAAAATTGGAGGTCTCATGCTGCAGGATATCAAACTATAAGGCTATAGTAATAAAAAGAGCATATGCTTGCATAAAAATAGACACATGTATCGATGGAACAGAACAAAGAGCCCAGAAATAAACCCAAAATTATATGGTTATTTAATATGACAAAGGAGGCAAGAATATACAGTGGGGTAAAAACAGCCTATTCAATAAATGGTGTTGGGAAAACCAGACAAATACATGTGAAAAATGAAAGTGGAACGCTTTCTTACACCATATACAAGAATAAACTCAAAATGGACAAAATGGACTAAATGTAAGACCCGAAACCATAACATTCCTAGAAGAAAATATAGGCATAAACTCCTTGACATTGTTCTTAGTGATATTTTTTCCTGATTTATCTTCTCAAACAAGGGAAACAAAAGAAAAAATAAGCAAGTGGGACTACATCAAACTAAAAAGTGTTTTGCACAGCAAAGGAAACCATCAACAAAACAAAAAGACAGCCTACTGACTGGAAGAACTGTCTAATTTGACGATGTCTCTTTATAATTCCTGCCAACAGATGCCACTGCCAACACCTCATAAGAACCTTTGATTTCAGGGTCTAGATTTGCCCCTAATTTTGATGTTGTTGTGGTTTCCATCTTTTCAGGTTTTTCATTTTAGAGCATACAACACAGCGTAGCTTTCTCCACTTCTCATTGTTAGGGAACCAAATTAACAAGAGCCAAAGTTCTCTACCACACAAAGAAAACATATTTTTCATTGCTTAATTTGACATTGTCTGTATATGCTTATTAATTATTTAATATAGTACATAAAGGTTCTCAATAAGAAAACACAGATACCTATTCTTCCCTTGGGGGATTTCTGCTAAGTAAAAGGACCATGTATAACTGAGAAACTTAATATTAAATGATTTGTTCATAATAAAAAATTATACTTTTTGGCAGATTGCCTTTTTCCCCCCTCTATCAGTCTTTGTTATATCAAAGAACCAAAATCAAAACAGTGTGAGTTATTTAAGGAGTGATACCACAATGCTAATTAACATGAAATGCACTTGATCAAAAAATAAACAGAAAAAAAAATTAATTGGTGGGTGTAGAAGGAACCAGGATGAAGGATTAGGAGATCAGCACACAACTGTGTTCAGCATTCCACTTGAAAAAACCTAAAGAGGCCCCAAAAGCAAATGATTCTTTTAGCAAAGAACAATAGACTGCAGCTAGTGACACATCTGGGTTTACATAGAAGGACTTATAAATATCCACTTTGCAAAATCCTTTCTTGTTCCACATAAAATGATTCACTGCCCCAAAGTAATTTGCTCAGTGGCACTGGTTGATTGGACCATTGTGAATTGGCACTGGGCCAACAGAGTTGGCCTTGCCTAGTACCTGGAGGCCATTTGAATGTTATATGAACAGCAGACCTGATGTTTCTGAATTCCTACCACATGGTGTAGCCATAAATGGGTAGCAATGAATTAGAGGAAACATGTTTTATAGGCCCGTTCCATTTGGCCATGTTTATACAGAATACTTACAGGAATATTGCATGAGAAAATGCTTGAAATGGATTGTATTTAATGCACAATATCTATAAAAGCTAGAGTTAGTTATTAAAAACACATCAGTTTAAAATAAAATAAAAGGAAGTTGATTCAAATGCCTTCATACTTTCTCTTCTCATCACACATTATGTTAGGTTTACTAATAGGATTGACAAAATAATCGCTGCATGCTGAAAATCGCTAAACATCAGATATGTGTAGCTCGACCATATCAAATCTCCAATATCTTTTTAATAACCATACACACACACACACACACACACACACACACACACACGAAATTTAGAACAAAATATAAGTCTGTATTTCTAAACAACTCTTTCAAATGATAGTATCAAAATGTATTCACAACAAAAATGTTCTGTTTCCATTCATAAGAAGTTCAATTGCATTTTACCATTTTAGTAAGATAAAATTATCCATGTAACTAAATAGCCGTATGTTAAAATGAAGCTCAAAGGGTCTCTTAATCAGAATAAATACCTTTCAAGAAATGGTTTCCAAGATTTGACAACATATACACACTAAGAAAGTTCTCACATGTCCTAATCTCAAATGATCAAGGAGTTAAGGTTTAAAGAGAAACAAGTTATAATCTATGTCAATGAGAGCAACACATTTTCAGATGCCCCACACATAAGTAAGACAAAGACATTTATTACTTAAATGAGAAAAATTATATTTATGACTTTGTTTACTAGTTTATAATTTCGAATTCTTTAGGAAAATGTTACTTTTGAACATCAAGCATTCAAACTGGAATATAAAGTTCTCCATCATGTGTCCTTTGCACATGAATACTAATATGGGATATTACAGCTTGCTAACTAACTTTCAATTTCCAACTACCAAGGAAACTATTTTCTTGATTGGAAAATCACCTATTAATTAAGAATACAATGACATAACATACACTTGAACATTTTTAAGAACAATAGGCTATAGTCAATACTAATGAGCAAGTCCTATGGAACTCACTAGGAAAAACAAAAAACAAACAAAAAAAACTTTGTTTACTGTTTACCCTTATTAATAGACCTGAAATGTATTCTGTCTTTCAGTAGAAAAGAATACAAGTGAATGCAGGAAAGAAAGAAAGAGGGAAGGAAGGATGGATTAAAAACAACTGAACATTTAATTAAAGGCATTATTTATAAATGTTGATTGCTTTCCCTTCTCATACACCATTCTGTTGCTTCAAATATTGTGAAGAAACATGGTTTTAGATTTTATACCTGTATCTCACTGATTTATGAAGATTGTAATTAAAAATGAAACCTTCTATTTATCAGGATTGCATATTAATTTGTTGAAAAATCAAAATAAATTCATTAGAGTATGTTTGGTACTTGACTCCAAACATAAATTTTATTATAGCTTTGTTAAAATAACAATGAAAACAATAATAAGAAGTGAAAGAGTTTTCATGGATACTCAGCCAACTGGTTATATGGGAGGCTTTCAAAAAAAAAAAAGAATTTTTTTTTTATAACCAACCTGTGGAGTATTTAGAAACTACTAAAGTATCTACTAAGAAAATTCTCAAGAGAACTACATAAATAAAACCTTTATGTAAAAGTTAACAGAAGAGTTAGCAATGTTTTAATATCTTTACAACAAAGACAGCTATTTTTCACTTTTATCTGACAAATTTGATTGCAACAAAAAAGGGCCAATTCATCTGACTACTCATTTAAATCGAATCATCTTTAAAATAGTGAGGTCACTATTAAGGGGCTAGTGTAAGGAGACAAAAGGGAATATACTTTTTTTTTAGCAACTCCACATACCTGTACTGGCACCTCACAAAAGTTATTCTCCAATGCTTATCCCTCAGGAAATCCTTTAGGTAGGCAAGAATTATTAACTCTGTTTTCCCTTATCAGGAAGCTAGCTCACACAGTTCAGTCGCATAGAGAGATTCTGTCTGTTTCTGAAGGCCAGGTTCTTTCTGTCACTGTCTCCCATTTCCAAATATCCTGCCTGGAACTGCCCTGTCACCTTTTGTCACCTGGCTGGCTCCTCTTCGTCCTCGCTGACCATGATGCTTACCTCCTCCATCAGGTCATTTGTTAAATTTTTTTTTTCCCCACACCCAAGAATTCATTTATTTTTTTATTTTTTTTACTTTTCTAACAACCAAATAGTTCACCCGTGTCATATTATTTCTACAATAACACAAGTAGACATATAGGACGCACCTTTGTAGAAAGAATGTGGATCTTTAATATGTATGCAGGAGGATCACATTTAACAGTAAATCAAATGTTAATGCTTTAAAAATGTTATTTTTAATTAAGGTTTCAGACATGATGAGGAAGGAGAAAGACACCTGGAGTTTATCTGGCTGTGGCCTCTTGGAGGTGGGGTGGGGAAGGTTGTAGGAAGACAGCAGCTGTAACTGGATAATGCTTATTTATCCCCGAGGAAAATGTCCTGAGAGCCTTACTTTGGGCTTACACAGAAGCTGAGCATGACCTACAATAAAGTCATAAATTATGCTTGTATCAGACACTCTAATCCTACTCTCCCCTTTGGCTAGAGAGAGCACAGAAATGTTTCTTCCCCAAGGCAAAAAAGAGAGGGAAAAAAAAAATCCCTTCTTTCTACCCACAGTAGTAAATATTTGAGGAAGTTTGGGAGCAGATTGATTTTTAAAAACACATAAACAAAAACAAAACAGCTTTTCTATGCACTACTCAAGGTCCCCAGAGGTACACTGAACAGGTTGGTAGATACTAGCTCAGAATCTGAAAAGGAAAGAAAAAAGTTTGTTTCTTTGTCCCTCTCCCTTCTCCAAACTGATATTTATTTCAGGGAGCCCTGTGGGCAGAACAACCAAATTTAGAGGCACTATTGCCCCAGGACAAACATATTCTAGTCTCAATGGAAAGCGTTCCCACAATCTGAACTATTTCCAGGAAAGGGCATAGAGGACTGTGAGCACTCTGGTTCTATACCTGAAGTTTCCACTCAACCAAGACACAGTGAGTTTTATTACCCATTCCAATACCACTGAAGGTCACTCAAATTATGATGTTTGCTACTATTAGCTTACTCCACAGCCATAAAATATTTCAGCTGCAGCACAGTCCTACTGGAAAAGGAATGAAATTCTTTCACAATTCAGAAATATCACAAAAACTATTTTCAATGTGATCCGTAATACAAAATGGACAGTTACCAATATAACTGAGGGAAGGCACATGGACATAAAGGATGTCCTTTGGAAAAATACTGGAACATAAAACCTTATGTGAATCATAAAATTTATAAGCAACGTAACTCTGGGGAGAAAGCACACTTGATGTGCATCACTCTAGAACCACAATTGTCAAAACAACGTCCTGTTTGGCTGTCATTTAATCTGTGGTATCGGTACTGTCAACAGCAGGAGTCAACTTTTAAATGTTTGATTTAAGAGTAGTAAGTAAGCAAATTGGATGCCAATTAAAAACATCTTATACTCATATTTATCTTGAAACATGAGAAGTGCCCTTTTCAATATATTAAAAAAACATTAAATATATTAACACATTTTATAAAGTTTTAAAATGTATGGACCACTGTGGATCTTTGTCTAAAGCTGTTCAGACAGCTGAACTGAACAGCTGTTATCATATTGATTCTCTTACAATAACCAAAATGAGATTTTCATATTCCAGCTGTATTATCACTTATTAATTATAATGACATGGATTAATTAGCACAGTATAACAGTGACAGAAAATGGTATGGACAGAGATAGGTGAATACCCTTGTGCCTTAAGAACCCTATAAAAAAGTAATAATAATTCTTTGCAACTATTATTTTTATATGCCATAGAGTATGCTAAGCTTGTTGTGTAATTTACCCCATTTAATCCTCACAACACACCTATGAAATAGGTGTATTATTATGCTTGTTTTACTAGCTAGGGAAAAGGGCTTAGAGGGAAAAGGGCTTAGAGCAAAAAGGCTTAGAGAGTTTATGTAATTTGTCTGGTCTGGGCTCTCAGAACTCTAAGTAGTAGAGCCCACCTTCGAACCCTGTCAATATGGCTAAGATTATGGGCTCATAGTAGTTTTGTTACATGGCTTATTTTAGAGGTAGACAAAAGTAAGAGGCCTTATTTAGGTATCACAAGGGAATAACACAGAAATAAGGAACAGTGAATATAACTGGAAGTGACTTCACTTAGCTTCCACTAATAAATATCACGTTCTTTGGTCGTTTGACTTATTCTTATAGGATCAACCCTTTGGTTCTTCCAGTCTCAGATTTGCCTGCCACTAAGTGTTTCATAGTCAATCCGCTATAAGTGATTTCTGTTCATAAAGGCAATTTATGTGTTTTATGTTATGTACCTTTTCATAGGTTTATATCTTGTCCCTTTGAAACATTACATTGTATAACGTCTTAAACTCAAATATCTGTTGTTTGATTTGATTGAATATTAGTATATGACTTTAAAATAATTTACTTTCTCCTTAAAAAAGACTCAACATTTGGGTTCACATGTTAATATTTTCTTCCATTAAGTCCTGCAGCCCTGCTATATTCCCTCATCAGGTCATTCTTCTACTTGCTCATGTTCTCCAAAATTTTTTACTATCTTCAACCTCTCACACTTGAGGCTCCCCTGCCCCTTCATTTCCAGCAGCAGTTCCTTCATACCTTATAAGAAAAAGAGAACTATCGATTTTCATCAGGAAATAGAGAAAACGTTCTTCCAGCCACACACTACTGCCATACATTATTGCCATTCCTTCTTCCTTCCCCACATGATGATATATAATTGTCAGTCTTCTGCCTATGGAAGGTATGTTTTCCTTTCTCTCTCATGTACATCATTCGTTCTCTTGGGAGAAGAGAGAAGAAACCAAAAGATGTATTGGATTGTCGGAAAAGTCATGATGTATTTTTTTCTATGCTTTTCATTGCAAAAATGCGTCATGACTTTTCCTACAACCCAATAGAAGCAAGGTCATTGGAGAAGATCTTAACCGCTTCCCTATCCCTCTCCCTTCCATGCCTCCACCTCCATGGCCATCACACCTCTATCCAGCCTCCAACCCCCAGCCCAAAGACACAGCCCATACCCAAGACCATTAAAAACATCTTTTTTTTATGATTCCTTCTCAATAGAAGTACGACATGAAAGGACAAAACTGATCACAAAAGACCACCCCTCCAATTTTTTCTAAATCTATGCAAACTACAGAAAATGAGGCTTTTCCCTCCCTTTCTGGTTTCCTTTTTTTTTTTTAATTACCTTGGAAATATTTTAAGTTAAAAAGGAATCCAGCAGATACATTCATTCTTAATTTTAGTTGCTAAGTATTCCATGACACGGTCTTTTCCTGTTGCTTTGGAGTCCCCACATGCTCCCCAACTTCTCCCCAACTGTCCTTCTCAGGATCCTTCCAAGCCCCTCTTCTCCCCCCCGTCTCCCACCATTATGTAATATCAGAGGACCTCGCTTCTCTTCTCACAGTACACACTCTGCCTACGGCATCTCATTCCTGCTGGTGACTTCAAATGAACTCTATGTCATGGACTTCAAATGCTAGCAGGTTCTAAAGGGCAGGATTCTTCAATAAACACAAGATCAAGTATTTTCACTCATTAGACATATGTTAATCAAACTAGTTGTAAACTTTGGAACTGCATTAAATAAAACAAAGTGACACTCATCAAATAAACACTGGCTCAAATTAATCATTTATTTATTTAGAAAAATGAACTTTGCTTTATTTCTTTACTGCTAGTATTCGTAACATCTTACTCATTAAAACATATGGTATGTACATACATAAAACCATTCTGAATTTCTGTATTCATTACCTCAGTTTTATGACTTAGGAGACACTGTATTTATGTTTCATGAAATGTTATTTTACTATTTGAAAACCAACTAGTCGATCATTTCATGGAAACCAACGGTGACACGGTATGGATGGCGTACTAAGAGTTTGCCCCAAATGGAGCCAATATCCAATCTAACATATGCCCAAACCTTTCTGAATCAGCAACATCTGATACATAATAAACATCAAATGTTGGACAGGATTTGTGAGGGCCACACGAGTTCCGAGGAAGGAGAGCTGCTATCAGTGTCAGTCATCGGGGGGCTAAGCCCCTGTACGGAACCCCTAACAGCAGCATTGAGAAAGCTAGCTATTGCATGGATAGTCCTTTTCACAACAGCAATAGCCTTCAAACAACTGACCCTCCTAAAATAACTTTACAAAACTATATACCTCTCACACAATTTGAGGTTGACATTTAATTTTTTCAGAAGTTTATATAGCAAGGGATATATGTTGTAGCATATTAAAAATATTGATGTTTTGGAATAAAACACATTTTTAATGAGTCCAGAGTAATCTAAATACTCAAGAGAATTACATGAACAAGCTCTTATTTCTTTTTGAACTCATATTTCCATCCCCACTGAATTTTATCTTAATGTAGTAAGTTTTATGCTTGAAAGCATTTTTATTGGTATTTCTCTGCAATATAAATATGTACTTAAAAATGACTTAAAAAATTCCCTGTAACCATAGGACTCTAAGTATAAAAATAAAATTCCTTCTGGGTTGACTTATAATTAAAATTATTTGAAAAGTACAAATATCAAAATAAACTTTTAAAATGGTGATGAATAGTTATGAAACAAAGATCATAATTACTGGCAATTAATCTCTTACTGAGATGTATATATTTGGCTTTGCTTTTTTTTTTTTTTAATGTATTCCATGGGTTACCACTATTTACTACTAAAAGGAGAAAGGGCCCAGAAAATCAATGTTCTTCCATTTTTTTAGTTTATGTTTTCATTACTATAATTGTGAAGATTCTTTGTTCACATAAATAGATGGAAATGGAAGAAAGTCCTTCCCTTATAGCAATGGCGCTCAATTCACTGAACTCCTTCTGTTACATGCCAAAAGTCAGTGATCTTTCATCAAAAATTATTTTAATCATATATTGGCTGACAACTCAATTATACTTTTCTGTAACTTTGCTTAAAGCAGAAAATTGTAAACCACCTGACTTGCAAATGGATTCGTTACTCAGGCATCAAGCCATTTCATGTCAATACTACAACCAAACGAATTATCTTTCTCCCTCTCCCTCTCCCTCCCACCTCTTAGATTTTTACTTATGTATGTATGTATGTATGTACGTATGTTTATATTTATATGTTGGTATCCTTATATACCAATGGGAGAAATGTTCACATAGCCCCAGGGATATGCACATTTCAGTTTAAACTCTACTACACAAACAGCATGATGGCCATTTATACTACATTCAGATATGTTCAGTTCTCTTTAAAGCACACCAGTAAGTAAAACTAGAGCACAGAGTAGATCTGAACCAAATACCTTTAAAAAAAGATCACCCACAAATCTTCCTATTCTCATCAGCAAATAAACACACAAACACATCCCCTATATACACACATATACATATATATATTAACAGTTCAAATATTTACAGAAATTTACTCATTTTAATACAAATTATGCAGAAATGTTCCCCAAAATGCTAGGGTTTGTTTTAGACTCTTCAGCAAGATTGTGTTAGCCAAACAAGACATTGCATTATTAGTAATACCCATTCATTTAATGGGAAAACAACTAGAAGATGTATTTCCTTAGTTAGGTTCTGAGCAACAGAAAATTGGCTCAAATATAAACAATGCTTCCTGGCTATGAACACCATCGTTTCTTAAAGTGTTACAGAGAATTATTAAGAAAGCAGCTAAGTACTTAAAGCGAGTGCTGAGCGCTTTTACAGCTTTGGGAGGCTGTAGGCTGGGCCTTCCCTTGCTCTGTGGTAAGTCCCCGGAACTCACACAACCAGACGCACTCAACATTACCTGAGGGGGCCAACAAGCTATTGTTGGTGACTTACATCAAACAACACAACCTCCAAAAAACAACAAATGTATGCCAATTTGCATTTGTAGAATGCAGTTCCTTTAAGAAGGTTGCTTTTTGGTTTAGCATAGATTTGTCATGGGATTAAGTTGTGTGAGAAATCTTACTTATTAAGAATGAAAAGGAAGAAATTAACTAAGAAATAGAGCACACAGCCTTTGGTAGGCATTAAAACCATAATGTAAAAAGCTTGTGTTCTTAATTTATGAATTAATATCCTTCTATGCTTCCCCCTCTTCCTCCATGATCAATGCTGATCTCCCCTCTCCAACAATGACTTTATATATTAAACCAAATGAACAAGGTGCTCACTGGTGAAGCAAAGCAGTGACATTCTGCTCATTCCTTGCTTTAAAATCTCCTTAATGTGACATCATCCACTCAACATTTTACGTGCTGGGGCAGGCAGCCTTCTTAGTTGATCCTTAATGACTCACACCCTTTATAGAAGCATCTCCATCTTTGGTATGAGAAACACCTGTGAATATGATGGGCCATCACTCCCATCTATTTGGTACAACTGACTGTAAGAAGCACAAGTCTCTTCAGTGGGCTTTACCTAACCACAAGAAAAGTTCTTTAAATCTAGATGTAGATGAGGGAGGGTGGGAGGGAGAGAGAAAGAGAGAGAGAGAGAGAGAGAAAGAGAGAGAGAGAGAGAGAGAGAG
>NW_017731717.1:1668509-1674049 GCF_001890085.2 Hipposideros armiger
GAGAGAGGGAGAGAGGGAGAGAGGGAGAGAGAGAGATTGAGATTTGAAGCATGAGGGAAATTATCTGGCTTTGAAGAGGGAGGGGACCAGCTGACAAGAAATGCATGCTGCTTCTAAAAGTTGCCCTAGCTAACAGCTGGAAAGGAAACAAAAATCTCAGGCCTATCACTTCCAGAAACTGAACTCTGTCATAAGCACATGAGCTTGAAAAAAGACCCTGAGATGCAGATGATAACACAGCCCACTGATACCTTGGTTTTAGCCTTCTGAGATCCTAAGCAGAGAAACAGACCTTAGCAGCCCAGTTTGCTGACCTACAGAACTAAGAGCTAATAAACAGATGTTTTAAGGCACTGTTGGTTTGCAAATTGGCCCCTGTACATGACGGGCAAGGAGAGACCTCAGGAAGAGGGCAGATCACTCCAGATTGGTTGGTGGCAGTGTTAATAAGAAAAGGAACTCCATATGAAAATTGTGCATTGTAAGTAGATTTCCCCACTAGCTCGCCGAAAATCTTAAAAGTTTACGTAGAGGCCTTAACTGGATTCAGTCACGTATACCGTCCAGTTGGTCTCTACACCTTACTGTCTCCAGGCTACCTCCTTGGAACAGCTCTTTCTGTGGGAAGGTGGGCAGAACGTACATTCTAAAGATGGGAATGGGTAACAGGCCTCCAACAGCCGTGGTCCAGCTCACCAGTCAACCAGCAGTCATGCCCTTTCGATGACCTCCTCCAACAGACACTAAGTTTATGGTGATTTGTTATACAGCTACAGAAACTCATACATATGCATTCCACAAATGGGTCATTAGGGAAATTCAAATGCTGTCAAAGTATCCACCTGTCCAAGATAATATGCACAGTGTTTGTTTATCTACTGATTCTGGCTGTATACTTTGAACAAAAGCCCACTAGCGTCCACTGAAAGGAAAATAAACTGACTTGATGGTAACCAAGAATTGAAGCTAGAACACATTTGACAGGTATGAAAACGACTGATTCTCTACTTCTCTTTCTTACTCTGTTTATTGAGCCTCTGAACTATGAGTGAACTACACTCTGAACTTTGCTCATATAAACATTCTCATTTAACTGCCAAAACTTTGTGATGAAGTAGTTACATTCTCATTTCACAGACCAGAAAACTGAGAGTCCTAGGAATTGAAGTTTATCTTTATTTATCTCTCTCCTATTTTATAGTTAAATTGTCTCTCCACCAAAAACTCCATCTTCATTCAGCGTCTAACACTTTCAAAGGCTGCATCCCAGACAACCTCACCACCAAACAAGACAATGAAGTTTGAATCCTTTCATTTGTAGCTCTTGCCTCAGTTTTTTGGAGTTGTCCATCTGAGTGATGCTATCCCCTGACTTTGCCACTAGGCAATTTTGTTTACACACTGACGGTATTAATAGGATAAGCCTTCCTGGAACAGTGATTTATCAGTCCCAGTTGCACGTGAGAATCACTTGGAAGCATTAAAATATCTGAGGCCTGGGTCCCAGTGTCAGAGATAATCATTTAATGGACCTGAAGTTGGGCCTGAATGTCAATATTTTTAAAATTTCTCCAGGCCACTCCAACATAGAGCCAAGTTTGAGGGCCATTTATGTAGAGTTGGGTCATACTTTGGAAAGGACTACAGGGAGTACTAACTGGACCAGAAGAAATGGGGAGAGAAAAACACTAACGCAGACTATGGGGTTCTGCTTTTGCCCCAAGATATCTATCTAGGCAGCTGAGGCCTTGGCGGAATTGCTGAAATAAAGGTCCGCTAAATGTTTTACAGCTATGTTGATATAAATATTCCTGTGGGCCTTCTGAAAATAGGAGCCTAATTTTACTACAAAAGATTAGCATTGCTGCTTTATTGAATGTTTCTGTTTAAGCCTACTTAAAAGAAATATATTTGTCTTCTAAAATCAGTTTGTATTCTTCTCCTTCATTTCAGCTTAATGTGTTGTATAATGCTATCCTTTTGTTTTAGGCTTAAACTTAATTGTTTGCAACTTCTTTTGTCTTATTTCTCTGTATCTTATTTAAAGTGTTTCATCGTTTTTTTTTTCCTTTGTGATAATTTTAGCTAGTTTCTTAGCTATTTATGCTTTAATGGTGACATTAACAAAAATAGAAATTTATAAAATAGAATGTAAATTTGCATGTAAAATGCCAACCCCAAAGGTAAACCGAAACCTCCCTTATACTCTATACAATCCATTCATACCTACCTTTTTCAGTTACTTGAATATATTAAATCTCTCTGACATGTAGGTTTTCTTAGTTGTAGTTCCCTCTGCCTTAGTGAATTTTTCCCTAGTTAATTCTCCCTTCCCTTTCTGGTTTCACTTAAACATCAGTTTTTCAGCAGTGTCTTTCCGATGTCTAAACTAGAAATTTCCCTCCCATGTGCACCCTTGCAACTTCATTTACAAACAAACAGACCATAACCCATCAAGGTCAATTTATATTAACTGTTTAATAGCTCTCCTTGCCACTTGTTATGTGCTTAACTTGGGGCTCACTAACTATTTATTGAGTGAAAGAATGCTAAGAATGTGCTGTCTATCTTTCCAGACTTTGAATGCATGTAAATATATTTATAATGGGATCCCACCATATATGTAGTGTGTAAGTTTCATTCAACAAAATGTCATGTACTTTTCCAAGTCAGAACATATAGACCTAACTCATTGTTTAACTTCATAAAATTTCAGTTTTTTATACTCTCCTGTATTTGCCAATTAGCTTGATAAAATCTTTTACCAGTAGAATTTACAGTACAATCAAGGTCCTTGTAGGCCCACTATATCAGCAGTTTCACTTTCCACAATTTCACTTTCCACGGTTTCAGTCACCCATGGTCAACCATGGTCTGAAAATATTAAATGAAAAATTCTAAAAGTAAGTTTTAAAATTGTGCACTTCTGAGTAGCGTGACCAAATCTGGAAACCATGCTTTGCCACTTGGTCTCGCCCAGGACGCGAATCATCCCTTTGTCCAGTGTATTCACGCTGTATATGCTAGCCACCCATTAGTGACTTAGTAGTTATCAGTTATCAGGCCAACTGCATTGGTGTCACAGTGCTTGTGTTCAAGTAACCCTGGGGTGACACAAGAGGAGTGATGCTGGAAATCTGGGTACACCAAAGAGAAGCTGTAGTGTTTTCTTTAAGTGAAAAAGTTTGTATGTGTAGGCAAAAAAACCCCCAAGACATTGTCCATATAGGGTCCAATACTGTCTGGCTTCATCCACTAGGGGTCTTGGATCATAGCCCCAGAGAATAACGGGGGGCTACTCTACATACATATTAGGTCACCTCTACATTTATTTGCTTAGAGTCCTTCAGGTGGGATCATTGTGTCAAAAAATTTATAATTTTAGCTTTAATTTGATACACTTTGACATATTTTTCTCCAGAAGTTTTCTTTCTAATTTATACTTCGATCAACAGAATTATTTCATTTATCTTTTAATTTTATTCATTAAATATTAACTCTTACTGTCATTTTCTTTTACTTACTATTAATATAAAAAGCCATATATTTCATCTTAACCAATACATGTATCAATCTCTATGATTCATTCAACAATGACCAAAGTGATTCAATTCACAGAACTGTGAACATTGAATAGTGTAAAACATCTCTCTAGATCAAAATTTTAAATCTTAACTTGCCTATCAAATTCATGAAAGATAAATGAATGATAAAAACAGTTCTCTTAAGCATTTATTTTGGTTACCCTGAACTTAATCCAATAAAAAAACCTCACATCTAAAACTAATTTTCATGAGTAGGAGGCAGTTTCAGCAGTACATGTACAAATTAAAAATAGAATGGTAGATCAAATATCATTTTTTTAATTTTTCATAGTATACTGTATGTCACTGCCTATGTTTTAGAATCTTACATAAGTTGTGAATTGTATTTATACATATGTTGAAATTATGCGTACCATTTCACACATTTTCCAAAGCCTTGGAAGTCCATAGACGTATATGTAAAAATCTGAGTATAATTGTTATTTAAAAAGTAGAAACTAAATAATTAATAAAAGTAACAGTAATAATAACAATAATATAAACTAAGCTTTCACTTTAAAGAATGGAGAGTGTGACAAATATTGGTTCACCCTGATTTACAAAAATTTAACAAACAAAAAAATCAAGAATGACACTGTATACAATTTTGTTTTAAATTATACTAGGATATCCTAACACTTAATACTGTGAATAGAAGAAATATTCTCAACTATTTACCCTAACTTGGTTGAGAATATGAAGTACCAAATGATATTTAGGTTACAACAAATGCCATGACTATCTAGTAAACCAATTAGACAAGAAGTGAGTGGGCAGTAGGGAAACAGGGAGTAAATATCCTTAGTAGTCTAGACATCATTCACATTAGAGGTTAAGGAGTTAAGAAAAGTGATACAGTAAATGTCAACAGATGTAATAATGCTTATGATACTAGATACGGTCACAGACAAGGAAAAGAAGCCAAGGTCGCTCGCTCTCTCTCTCTCTCTCTCTCTCTCTCTCTCTCTCTCTCTCTCTCACACACACACACACACACACACACACACACACACACACACGTGCATCTGCAGACTTATAGACTTGTATAGTTAGAAGGACACTACTGTATCCCCTTTTGTTCAAGCACGCTAATAATCCCACATCAAAGTTCCCTGTAACATGTCTGACCTAAGGCCACCTGACCAAGTCACGTCCCTTCCTAGCGATAGGAGTTCAAGAGCTCTCCAGGCAGCTGTTCATTCCACACAGTCACAGTCACAGTCACGTCAGGGAGCTTGTTTCAGCTCTTTGCTGGACATCTCAATAAGAAAGTCCCACAGGCATTTCCAAATCAATCTGCCCAAATTCAAAGTCATTCTATTCCCTGCTGTGAAACTGTTTCTTTTCCTAAACGCTGCGTCATAGTTACCAGCCCTCCTGCTTCAACAAGTTAAACCCTCTGGGCACTATGTTTGATCCACTCCCTTCCCCACTTCCACAGCCTGGCTCCTACATAGCAGGCACTGAGTAACTACATGTAAATGAAAAAAAAAAAAAAAGAAGGAATGAAGGAAGGCAAGAATAGGGGAGATAGAGAAAGGAGGGAGTTTCTTTCAATTTGGAGGTTAACTTGAGGCCCATATACAGTTTCTATTGTATTTCCACATCGATGACCCTTGGTCAGGCACTTCTATTTTGTTTTGCAGCATTGCAATAGCCTTCAAACTTGTCTCCTGCCACCTGTCAAATACACTCTCGTCTTTCCAAACTGCTACCCTGCTATGAAATTTCTCAAGCTTGTATAGTATATTTTATAGTAATGGTCACCTCTGGTTTAAAAATATATTTAACGGACCCCACTGTTTATAAATCATGTTCAAATTCCATAGCTTAATTCGGGCCCTTAAAATCCTTTTCTTATTATGCTTTTATATCTCCATTTTCTGGCAGCCCCAAATCCAACCCTTTTCCTATTCCCGTTGACACCAAAGTCATATAGAGGCACAGGTGAAATGG